>NC_135445.1:16218427-16518427 GCF_051991255.1 Vanacampus margaritifer | reverse complement strand
TTATGTCTTTATGTGCCCTGCGACTGACTGGCGACCAGTCCCAGGTTGTCTACTGCCACTCTCCTTACTCTTATTTCTCTTTGACCCTAATGAGGTCAAATGCTATTAGTGCTGTCACTATCGAATATTTTTAGAATCGATTATTCAATTGATTAATCAACTAATTGGATCAATTTTAATTTTGCATTAGAGTGTATTACAAATATATTTTCTACCTGATTACTCTATTAACCAGTGATTGGTGTTATTTCATACTTAGTATACGTAGAGTGGATTGATGATGTACTACGTCAGTGGTCCCCAACCTTTTTTTCACCACGGACCGGTTCATACATGTCCACAACTTTGGCGGACTGGCAACCCAGTGGGTTTGGGTTGGGGGTGGGGGGGGGGGGGGGGTGTTTGGCTGTTCGTCAGCTGATTCATAAAAGGCTACGACAACAAACGCAAGTCCACTACCATAACAAGGGTAACAAAACGCGACTGAGATAATTAGCATCTTGACATGTGTCAAGAGTTTGTCGTAAACAGAGAGAATCTGGTCACTTTTCAAAATCAAATATTTTTAAGCCTCGGCTAATCAATTAACCGGAAGTACAGTACGTTTTTTTTCATTCTTTTAACTGTGCGGCCCGGTCCAAAGGTGCCCACGGCCCGGTACAGGTCCGCGGCCCGGTGGTTGGGGACCACTGTACTACGTGACCGGTTCAGTCATTGTTTTTCAAAGTAAAAAAAAACAAGCATATGTTTGCAAATGTCTTATTTTGATTAAACACAAAAAATAATCAGTCTTCTTTCATGAAGGACTACAGAAATCAGTGAACAATTACTGTTGATGTGCTGAAATCATAGGATTTGGACAATTTTGAATAAAAAAATGGCTCCAAACGATCACTTGATTATTAAAATAGTTGTCGATTAATTTGATAATCGATTACTTGTCGATTAATCAAAATGCTATAGAAAGTTAATGTTTGAGTTCTGCCAAACATTATGTGCCTTATTTCTGTTGCTGGCATTGCTTATGAGCCTAATAAGGTCAACAATAAAAAAATGACAGGGAGCTCAAATCAAATGCGTGCTTTCATAAGTCTGCCTTATCGATTGGCAAAGCGTAAGCTTTGCAGGGATTTTTATTTCCAGGCCAACCAGTGTTGCATGTCCTAAATTAATGAAAGGTGTTTCCAAATGAATACATGTGCACGCACACACGCACAGTACACACAATGAAACACACACACTGGCTCGGATTCCTTGCTAATCGGGTTGAACTGCAGAGTTAGAATCTGTAACACTAAAGCAGCTCTAGTTGACAACCGGCTATTGTATTGTATTTATATGATTTCCATCTGACTGGGTGTGTACTGTGTTCAAAACCAGACTCAAAATGACGGAAGGGGTGGAATGTTGTCTTTACTGTGCACACATTAAAAAGTATTATGGATGTTTAAAAAACATGTCTTGCTATTGCGGGCACATGGAGGTGTATGGCGGCTTAGAGGAGATGGGCCCATCAATGTGATTAGAGCTAATCTCCTGCCTGCTAGATAATATTAGACCATCTGAGGAGTTTAACTGCAGCTGCATTAGTGCCGGAGGTGAACAATAGTAAAGCATGCATGTGCTCATACAAAACGTGCTGCAATATCTATCTGGATTATGTGAATCGAGAGGAACGTGGTTATGCTTGAATAGAATGAAACTCATCTTCGTTCCCGTTATCATTAGCTGATGTTGCATCAAAGTGATCAGGCCTGTAAGCAAATTATTTCTGAGTAGAGGTATGAACCCAACTATTAATAAGACACCATGGCAATGTGGCTATACATGGCCTCCTAGTCCATATACTGTAATTAGGATAACCTCTCTTGCCATTCAGAAGTCCGCATGCACAAGAGTAGTGGTGTACAAACCAAGGCCCGTGAGCCATTAGTGGCCCGCCATCCATTTTTAAGCGGCCTGTGGCATATATTAAAATGACATCTGTTACCAATATATTTTTTTGATAGAGCAAAGAGCTTTTTTTTAACAATGCAAAGACACAAATTAACTATTTACAACTAACATTCAAATAACAAAAGAGCACTTTCAAACAACCACTGCTGTTTTAGGCCCCAGGATTGAACCCTGTGGAACACCATGCGTGCTATTATGCATGTGAATTCATATTACGCATATTCATCCAACCAAATTCTTTTTTTGGCTTGACATGTACGAAAGGATTTACAATAACAAAGAAATTACATGACACGATGTACCATCACAACAGACACAAGTCGAATACTGAGTGCACCAAATTCCCTGCAGCAAAGATAGGCCAAGCAATGCAGTGTGATCACATGCAACAAATGATGCATATCATCACAAATCCTTTAAGACAGGTGTGTGTCTTGACCTCCAGAGCAGAAAGATTTCAAAACGCGCCCCGTACGAGTCCGTCTGGACACCATATGCAGGATACGCCTCCAGTGATGACGTAATGGTCGCAGCTCGATGACGACGCATTGTCAGCAGAACAGCGAACCGTCAACAACAATGGCGGATAGCCGTGTCTCAGTCGTTTTGCGCAACCTCTCTAGCCTCTTTATGCTTTTGCAGCAAAATATTTTGCTTCTTTATTTTGTAGGTGGTTGTTCGTCTCTGTGTGCCTTGGATTGGCTGGCAACCAGTTCAGGGTGTACCCCGCCCATTGCCCGAAGCCAGCTGGGATAGGCTCCAGCACCCCCGCAACCCTTGTGAGGACAAGCGGTTAAGAAAATGGATTCCTTTAAAGTGGTGTTGTATTTGACTCACCCTCCATTGTCACTTCTCCTGTGTTTGTCTTTTTCATGTTGTTTCGATACATGCAAAGCCATGTTTGTTCTGTAGATTGCAATAAAGTTAGGGGGGAAAAAAAGTGTTTGTCTTCTTCTACGCTTTCCGTCAACTCCCTGTGGCTGCGCTACAGCGCCACTCCAGACTCGGCATATACATTACAGCCGTTAAACGTCCTCAGCGTCTTCTTTTGGACACACGCAAGTCTTGAAATGCTTCTGTGTGTACGAGATTTGTTTGAGGAACGAAGCCGCCAACACTGATTTTTAGAAGTGTGGAAGCTCACTCGGCCGTGTAGAAGTCTGATGTTTATAGATCTGGCATTCAACTGAGTCAGTGAACATCTGTGTTTACACTATCAAGTCTCAAGATAGTGTGAGTAGATGCTCTTGTAGTATTCTCTGTGGAGATGTGTGTGAACACGTGTGTGAGTGTTTATCTGGATTGGATTAGCGGCTTTATATAATGGTGAAGGATAGGAGTGATGATTGTGTATTTACTCTCAAATTAATGTGCTTCTGACGACTCAAGCCTTCAACCAAAAATGTTGAACTGTACGTTTACTTTACAAATATAATGGCTTCTACTTTTCACTTATGTTTTGCTTTTCCACCTACAAGGCACTCAAAGCGCTTCAAACTGACTTCTCATTCATCTCCTGATGACGCAGAATCAGGAGCAACTGTGGGGGTTCAGTATCTTAATTCAAGGACACCTCGACATGTCTCAGGGTGTAGAGATGGTCGTTCAGTAACCAGAAGGTTGGCTGTTCGAACCCGCTCTCCTCAAGTCATGTGTTGTTGTGTCCTTGGGCAAGACACTTCACACAAATTGCCTCCAGTGCTACTCACACTGGTGTATGAAGGGTGCGAATGTTTGGTGGTGGTTGGATGCGCCGTAGGCGCACAATGGCAGCCACGCTTCCGTCAGCCTGCCCCAGGGCAACTGTGGCTACTAGAGTAGTTAACTGCCACCAGAGTGTAATAATGTATTCATTCCATTGTAAAGCGTCTTTGAGTGTCTAGAAAAGCACTATATATAAAGCATTATTATTATTATCGAACAAACAGCTCTGGGTTTATCTATTTACCACTGAGCCATGTCACCTCTCTTATAAATGCAGTTTACATTAAAAAAATAATCGTGTTCACGTGCAGTCATACTCCAAAACCACTGAACTAAAGCCAGTAGTCAGGTTTCCATCCAATTGTTTCAAAATTTTTAAGCAAATTTACTGAAAATGCGCAAACCGGGACATGCGACTTATGCCTGTTTCCATCTGTTTTTCTTTTGCGAATATTGAGAGGGGACTCTATATACACCATAGAGATGTGATTCACCAGCAATTTAAAAGAAGAAGAAGAAGAAGATGACCAGGAAGCAATTGCGCCGTGCGATGACGTTGTATGAGTTTGCTTTTATAGTTCTTGATAAACCGTACACTCAAAAAACAGTTGGGTCAAAAATGGACCGATCCTCTACTTGGGTCAATTTCACCCAATTTTGAGTCACCAAATGGGTCTTTTAGTGTAAAACAACTCATAAATATTGGTCAGATCCTTTACTTGGGTCAAAAAACACAACCCAGAAAGTTGGGTCAAATTGACCCATAAACTGGATCGATCCACTTTTGACCCATAATTGGGTTACTTTTGACACAACTGTTGAGTGTAGCATTTCTTTGCTGTTTTTCATCTAAAATAGCATTAATATTTGCTTCTTTAATTAATTCATCCGCCCAAACATACCTTACTTTATCGTCTGACATTGCTTTTTGACACAAACGTACGTGCGACGTGTATCCAGTTTCCATTGTAAACATTTTACTTTTTTCGATATGCTTTAAAATCCACCCCCTCGAAGCGTAAAACCTTTGTTGCAAATTTTGGGCTCTTTCTTTTCTAGCGTTTACATTCAGTTTTATTTTCGTATTTCTTGAAAATTCGGAAAAAATAATAATAATAATAATAATAATAAAAATAACTACTGATACATTTGCCAATATCTTTAACTGACCTCATCTTTGCACAAGGCCTTATTGCGCAAACACCAAGCAGCATTACGTGGCTAACTTGGGGCCACAGAGACAATGAACATTAAACTCACGATAATGAACATAACAACCAATTCAAGCATCTTCTGACAATTCAGTTCTATGAGAATCTTCATCACGTCAAATTGCCACTCATGCCAGTTTATTGTTTCATTGCAATGTCAACGTTGACGTAATGGTGGCTGTGAGTCAGACAGAGAGAGTGCGCGCCTTTATCCAGGAAAGCTAATGACAGGATAGAATGGCCACAGCCTGTGTTGTCGTGGCGACAGGCGCCATGGTTATATGACAAGGGGGAAATGGGAGAGTGGGGAAGGAGGCAGACCCTCAGGAGGAAGATAAACAGCAAAATAGGTTCAATCATCATGACAACAATGTTTAACAACATCAACGCTTCGCATAAAAATAAATAAACACAGAAATTCTGATTTAGATATAGCTCATAATTCCCATGGGCTCATTTGGGCATATTTGCCTTTGCAATCGACTAACATAGGCCAGATAGATATCAGAAGCGAGAGGTGAAAAGCACAATTTGAAATTCGAATAATCAATTGGGTGATTGATACAGAATACGTATGAGTTGAAAAAAGGGTGTGTTCACCGCTTGCACCTTCTGACACTCACCCAGTTTGTTTTTTGAAATAACTCCCAAAAAGCCCCATTTGTTATTGTCCTGGGCTTTTCATCTCTTCATCTTCTCACTTGAGCACAAACAGTAGGACACACACACACAAACGCATTCACGAGCGCCCTGAATTAAACATGCCTATGACAGAGGGGCTTTGCTGGTTGAATTCTAATTACACCAACATTGCCGGGTTGTGCCCTAGGACTGTGTAGGGAAACAAACCTGTGTGTGTCTTCTTGTGGAGACTGCACAGAATTATTGTTGTGTACACATGTGCAGCCAAGAAGAAGTGACAAGAGAATTTACTATGTAAACTGTTTGCACAAACTACGAGATCAACAACAAAAAGCACTTTCTATGGAGAGCTGATTAGCCTGCAGGTATTGTCATTCAAATGAAGTCAAGTCTAGTCAACAACAAACCTAGCCTGGAAATCCAGACTCACTCGCGGCTTTGCCGGAGAGTCAACCGTCCTATCAGTCGCATTTCTGAGGCGGGGCAAACCTGAGCTAACAGACAGTGGAATGAACCAATGAGCGAAGAGCGCAGTGACGTCCGAGTAAAAATCCAACATCCAGCCGAAGAGAGACAGTAGTGAATGACTTGAAGAGGGAAGAGTGACGTTGATCACGAAGACGACGTCACGCAAATAGACAAATTTGATTGGCCGGCCTGTTTTCGGCCGGAGCCAAATCGCTGTCTATAGACGCCTGTCCAGACCCACTTTCTTGAAAGAGAAAGTGGGTGTGGCTTGCCAGGCTACAAGAAACCCATGCTACTTCAATTTCCTGAGAATCTTGGTGGTTATACACAAATGCTAAAGTGCAACCTAAAAGGTTTCCAGGAGCTCAGTGCAGGGTGAAAGGGAGGCTAAAAACATCTCTTGTGTATTATAATTATGTTTTCACCACAACTGCAGACATAATCTATACCACTTATTGTGTGTCGAGACCTCAGGCGAGACCTCATCCCAGCTAACATGGGTGGGCAGGGGTGGGGGTGGGGAACGGACAGGAGTCAATGAGGAAAGTGAAAGCGGAGCTTGGAAACTTAAACACGGAAATGTGACGCGCATGACGGTGAACCGACGGGATGACTCAATTAATCGATGGAATAACTTGATAGGTTAATCGATTACAAAAATATTTTGTTTTTGACAGCTCTAAAAGTAAGTGTTTAATTTTGCTCGATAGCTAGTTGTGCTGGGCTAGACTTGCTCAACTTGGCATTGAAATTCATGTAGTTACACTGACTCCCATCACTCAATTCAACTCATAGAGCACTTTAAAACAACCACCGTTTTTTTCTGAAGATGGAACGCAGGGGTGAACAGATACTAAGAAAACAGCAGAGATCCAGAATCGAACCCTGTGGAACACCATATGTTCCATTATACATGTGAATTCATATGATACATATTTGTCTGACCACTTTCGTTATTTGCTCGAAAGTTAGTATGAAGGGAAAACTGGTAGTCGTGTGATCACCTGAAGCCAATGATGGCCAAGTCGAGTGCATGTCTTGACCTCCGCTGGGCCCCTAAAACTGATTTGCTGAATTCCTGAAGTTAGATTGAACCCAGGTTAAGAACCACTGTTTTAAAATATCTAATGTTTAAATTAATTATGCTAATATTTAGCAGTATACAATCATCAAAATAGTTCATTCTGAACTGAAGGAACTGACATCACAGTTCTATTAAAATCTGAGTTGTTTTATTTTTAAACTTTCCTATTTGGTTAGCATTCTGATGGCTTAATTGTGGGAAATCCAAAGGCAGAAACAGAATCTATACAAACAAAGTTGGCATAAAGGCCATCTCAATATTAGTCAGAAGGCAAACTAGCAAGTTTCTCACGAGTGGCAATTTATTTTTTGTCTGCAGCAGCTATATCACTGCAAAAAAGTAAACATTAAGACAATAAATCAGGGGTGTTAAACATAAGGCCCGCAGGCCGGATTAGGCCTGCAAAGGGATTTAATTCGGGCCCGCGAGATGATTTTGTAGAGTAAAAAAAAAAAGTAATCAGACCAATTAATCAGATGGCCACAATCAAAACATATAAATTCGGAATTTCATAAGCAATCCTCAGATGAGCAATGCAATTTGTACATGGAATTGCCCTGGATGTCATTATTTTACACGCCACCTAAAGTTACGGTTTGTTCAAAATAATAATAATAATGAAATCATAGGCCAACATAAACGTGTTAAATACGACACAAACTCAATTACTGGTAACATAAACATATATGACAAGGATTAATGTCCTTATAACTTCAATTTATAACTGTGCCGCACAATGCATTCTGGGGACAATATATATGCACATCAAGTAGCTACAACACGTCCGGAACTCATAAAGGCAAAGTGTGGCTGCGTTCTATTTACATTCATGTTATTTTATGGAACAATATAATTAGAGTTGAGCCCCATAATGTTAGGTCTGGCTCACAAATAGCGAAATTCTGCGTATAATTGACGGCAATTGTTTTTAAGTTATATATGATTTTACCGATCTAGCCCGCTTGGTAATATATTTTCCTCCATGTGGCTCTTGAGCTAATATGAGTTTAACACCCCTGCAATAAATTATATCCCTGTTAATAGACAATTGTAGCTCTGGATGCTGAAAAGCTTCTGCGCCTGAGATGAAGATATGTAAATGGAAAGGCTAGGAATCCCTCCTGTTTGGCAATGCTGTACAAATGATGATGCTGTGGCAGCATCATGCCAGTGTTGACAAATCATGTCAATACTTTATGGCGGCATAATGGTGGAGGCACTTAACTGCCTCGGGTTAAAGAGGCTATGCTACGATGCAAAATAAATGCTGATGTTATGCTCAATATGCTGTGAATATATTGTTCTCTGGACACCAGTTGCAAGGGTCAGATACTGTAAAATAAAAATATTGATTTAAAATTGACAATGTACAATATGACATTTTTTTGCTTAATACAAACTCAAGAGTCATAAAACAAGAAAAAAGTAGCCCACAGTTGGTGTCAATATAGATTAACATTGTACACTACAATTAAACAACATTTACTGTAGCTTCATAATGAAACCCACATAAGCACTATTGGTGATTTTTTATTATTATTTTTTTTTTATCCATGAAGAGAATTTGATATAATTAGAGGGGTGGGGTGCAATGTTTCAGGAAGTGTATGGGAGGAGAGATGGGGAATGTCTGTTGAGTGGTAAATAATTAAACACAATGGACTTTCACACCTGTAGCCCTGACGCACAACGCAAGTGCATCAGCGTGCCCTTTTGTTAGCCTTCCTGTGTTACATGGGATTTTAAACAATTAGGCTGATTTCTATTTTTAACCTAGTGTAGACATGCCATTTAAGTTCAACTAAAATAACACACACTCACAGACACAAACAATGAATTCTACAAACACAGGCTAAAGCCAGAGATACCATGCTAGAAGCAATAAGTCAATGTAAGGAATGACTCACTCGTACAGCGTTCCTTTCAGTTGTCGGTGAACAACGCCCATCTTTGGACTGACTTCTTTTTAATCTGTACTACACACCTGTAAAAGTCTGACTCGAGCACACGTGCACATATTTCAGTATCTCTTGCTTTAATGTATCGTTATCATTATCATCATCATGGATCAATTGACTGGTGCTGTGGCTGAGGTGGCATAATATAATTTGAAGTTTTTTTTTGTTGTACAGTTTTGTGGATTCTTTGAAACAAGCCTGAACACACTAGTCTGTACCAAATTACTTGTACTTGTTTGTCAATTTGCTATGTTTGTACGGTTGTTTTATTATATATTTACTATGTTGTTTTATGTGACATGAACTAGGGTTGAAAAGCACACCTGAGCTATCACAATGACAGTAAATTCATTCATCTATGGGGGTCTTTAAGATGTCCAATAATATCCTATATTATGCGTTTTTTTTACCAGTTTAGAGGACATTAGGAGTAGATACAAAAATAAATTCTCCTCCTAGCCAGTGAGGGGCACTTTGCAAGCGATTTGCATTGTACGGACGGAAACCCCACTCGACCACACAACAACAAAATGATGACAAAAGCAAGCAGCAGCCTGAAGCAAGCATCTTCTAGTTTTAAATCTGATGTTTGGAGTCATTTTGGATTTCCCTGTAAATGTGCCTGCAAACTGCCACCTGTCCACACACAGAAGCTCACGTCGTCTCTTGCCTTGTGTACGAGGACCTTGACCGGTCAGTGTCATATAAACCCAGCGGTTTAAGAAGATGGTACAGAACAAACATATGCACATAGCCAGATACGACACTCCTTTTAAACTGCATGCCTATGTCAACATTAAACTAAGAGGGACAAAGTGGCAGCGTATTTCATCTCTGTGGGTGGAAAGGAAACTGAAAACAAAAGATGCCAGCACAATGAGGCACAATTCCATACAATTACAACAAAGGTATTGGGAATAACATCTCAAAGATAAAAAAAGAAAAGAAAAAGTATATATACAGTATATATTATCATTTATAATTTAAATATTATTTTATGTATAGACATTGTCATTTTTTTCTGTAATATGTACTCTATATGCACAAATACAAATAAGTTATGTACAAATTTTTATTTACAAATGTATGGCAAAAAAAAAAAAAGAGCACAAATAAAAAAACAATGTGACGCAAAACCATTTATGTTTACCTGGCAAGATTTAATATTTGAAAATTGTCAACATTTACTGAGTCATTTCTACTTCTTAGTCAATATCAAATCAAAATGAAAAGAATTTGAATCAAATTGAATCATGAGGTTCTTTAACAACACCCAGCCTGGGTGGAATTACAGGTTTAGCTTTACAACTTCATGTACAGCATTTTATTTAGTGTGAAGCTAACGTAAATGATCATTTACTGTGATAGGGTATGGTCTTTATCCAGCTTTCCTGGAAAATTAAATCTTCATTTCACTGTAAAATACAATTCTCCATATAAATACTCAACAACACTAGAATTAAACCAAGGCTGTGCAACATTATTGCATTCTTCTTACTCATTACTTTGTCCTGGCAAACATGACCGTCTCTTCATTCCCGCAATGACCAGCCTACAAAAGCAAAACATTAAAACCAAACCACTCCACCCGGTCTATCACTCCCACATGCATCTCAACATCATTTAACCACAAGAGGAAAAAATTGTGGAAACGCCATCCAATCAATAATACGTAGCTGGAAAGTAACTGAATCCTGTCCTATAAATTTCATTAGAAAGCCCAAGTTAATTTTATGCAAACGCAAGCATGTCGTTGTTCAAGGAGCTGCACTTGACCTACATAGCTTCTCTTCCCAATAAAAAGAAGATCACAGGAAGCTTGAAGCCAGGGGACAGGCCTTATTAACTACTACTGTAAAGAGAAGAACGAAAGCAGGGTGGTGCTCGTGGAGGGATAAAAAAGCAAGACATTGTGAGCTGGGCCAGCATTCCACACAGACTGCTTTATTTGGTTAAGATCAGCGTGTACAGCAGGACTGGATACAATATGTGGACGGATATAATTTCTGGAAAATGTACACGAAAAGCTTATGTTCTACTTTGGTGAAGCCCATAATGTGTGGAACATTCTCTTTAAGCCTCATAAAAAAAAAAAGGTTGGTTTTACTGGAAAAACACAACCCAACCCAGAGACCTCAGCTGAGGCAATGTTCAGAGGCTGCTTTAACGCAAAGGCTGTGATGAACAAAAATTCCACACAAATTATACTGGTCAAAGGGAGCCTTGATGCTTTTGTAATTGCTTGTGCAGTCCAAGACAGGACAAGAGAGCCAACAGAAAGAGAACGTGACAATGACAGCAGTGATGATGTCTAAATATTGGTTTGGCTTAATCTTAATCCTAATAATGTGGCCAAAATGCTTCCATATGCATAAATACAAAATGTGTCTTTAAAAAAAACAACAGCATTACAGCACAATCCCATGAATCGCAAGTGCACTCAGTAGAGCAAAGAGCAAAGGCTGAACACCTGATACAAGCTAAGTTAATGGAGATAAAATCCTCAGCCTCTCATCACTACGTTTTATGGAAATATATTATAGGTACAGTGTTTATTATTTAATGCCATCTAGTAGTGGTGAACTAATATAATGCAACAATATTTAAGCATGCGCACTACGGTGCCACATTAGTGCCATTAATATTACTACCAATTATTATTTGGAGTGAGCCAACAAGCGAGCAACCCGGCAAGTAGGAGCTAGCTCGAGTGGCAAGCAAAAGTAGCTGGCAAGAACTAGCCGGGGTGGCTAACAAGAGCGGCTAGCAGGAGAAGCTAGCAAAAGCTAGAGAGAGCAAAGCAGAGGGAGACAAGCTATGGGAGCCCGAATGACTCAGGGACTCAGCGACGACCACCTGCAGGCCCCATCTGTGGAAGGTAAGCGGAGTTTGACCCATTGGGTCCGACACGAGCTGCAACTACCACCAGAGGCTAACTACGTTTGTGAAGTTCTTCTCCTTCGGGTATCTGTAGCAGAAAGATGGTGGCAAAACATGTACGTTGATGTGATAGAACATTACATAATGTTAAAATGTATATTGGGTGTTTAAAATGAAGGAATTATTAGTCATCAGTACATGGCACTAAATAATACACACTGTCCCTTTAAATTTGCCATAACTCAAAATGATAACCTCACAGACAATTTGAAGTGAACAATGAGGTTGGAAAAAAAGATGGATCATATTGGATTTGAGCACAAGCTTTCCATTTGTTCCAATTAAACAGATACAAAAACAAGTGGGCGGGATGCGTTTACTGTAATTCCTCGCTCGTAAAGAGGCTGCCATTGGAAAGCAGAGGATTACAGCATGCCGGGTCAAGGAAACGCTAAAGCGGGTCAGCGTCTGAGAGGCTGAGACAACCCGCCTTGCTCTATTTGCAGACAAACCGATTAGTAAAGTGATGCAACTGTAGTAAATACATAGAAAACTGTATATTTGCTGTGCTTTGAGGAAAAAAAACAGCCATTAGATGATAGAGAGACTCGGGGTCACGTCTAAACTTAAACTTATATTGCCATGGTTACAGCTTCCTTCCTCACCATGCAACATTGAGCTCAACTACAGACATGAGTGACATAGAACGATGCTAAAAATTATCTTCGGCGTGCCGGCTGATCGAGTGATGCAACTGTCTGATAATCGTAAACTCCCGTAACAACTCATTAATATCAATTAAATGTCTTCCAGACATAATTTCTAAACACTTACTACTAGCAAGCTTCTCACCAGACAAGAAGCAGACGTTGCTATCATCTAATTATGATACATTATATGACATGAATACCTGAGCTTCAAATCTAAAAAACAACTCCACGGCTTCTGCCTGAATGCTTCCTGAAAGAAGAACGGTGTTTAATGAGATTGCGCAGCCAGCTTTTGCTTTTCAGGGCCTTATGCCAAAAAAAGTGCTATGTGTGACTTAGGACACACCTTTCTACACTCTGCGGCAAAAGGCAAGTCAAGTGTGGGAAGTGAAGATTTGAAATTGTCGGCACAACCCTGAGCAACCAGAGGATGGGTTGCACAGGGATGAAGGAAATGCAACAAGAGTCTTTCCTGTGTGGCACCCTTCTTTAAATCAGATGAAAGTTTAATGCCCCAATATGAGAAGAAGAATACTGTACAGTATATTCAACATTGTTTATTAGCTATTCCAGCTGCATATAAATACTGTTTGTATTAGGGCTACACAATTAATCGAACTAAAAAACAACATTGGGATGTAATAGAATGCAATTTTTGAAATGGCAAAGGCTGCACTTTGGATATACTGTATATATATATATATATAAACAGTTTCATTTTGGTTGGTCGTGCTTGTTTTTGTTAGGGATGTTCAATACCACTTTTTTTCCCAGACCAATACAAGTATGAGTATTCAACTCTTGAGTAGTCACTGATACCAAGTACTAAATACTAGGGCTGAGCAATCAATCAAATTAATTGGATTTATTGTTATTTTAAAAATGTAATAGTTGAAAATTTGCTAATTCGCGAAATCGAGTTTTGTGTTCTGGATTATTAAAAGATGTTGTTCTTATGGTCTGGTACATCCAAAGGTTATTGTGAGTTGTAATTTTGCACAAGTGACAGAATGCTGGATGGGTGGTGTACAAGACATGTTTACAATAGCTACCAACTACCTAATTGTGGCATTTAAGCACAAACTATGAATGTTAAATTTAAGATAAAACTGATTTTCAATCAGTATACGTTATTGTTGTCTGAACATTTTGCACAGGAATTATTTTGAAAAAATGAAAACTTCAAATAAATGTTTGTTAAATTTATTTGATTAACAATGATTAAAATCGTAATCGCCCAGCCCTACCAAACACAATTAGTACATTTGATACATAATAATAATAAAATACACAATGATAATTATAGCTCTATATCCCAATATAGCATATTTCCTTAAAATTACATGAATTTATTGGCAATTTTACTTTCTTCTCATTTCTAGTTCCTGATCATTAAACAGTGACAAGAAGGTGGCCGTTCATGATACCGGTACCTTCAAATAAGAAAAGGTATCGTCCCAATACCGATGCCTGGTATCGGTACACACACATCCCTATTTTTTTTTCCTCAATATAATTATGTAAATTTTATATTTATGTCGTGTCTTCATTTGCTTAAGAAGTGCAGTCCACAAGTTTACATTATGTTTTATAAAACATGAAATGTTTTAGTGAAAGCCACATATGTGTTTGAATTAGAACCTTGCAAAAGAGGACCTTAAAAAAACAATTGCATATTAAATCGCAATTCCATAATTTTTCAAAATTGTTCAGCACTAGTTTGTATTTCAGGTAGTAGTCATGAGATAAAACAAGTATAGTAATTTGTTCTTACGTGTTGTGCTTATATAATGTTTATGTTCTCATACCTTCTTGCCCAGGGTGCCCGTCTTGGAGAGGCAGGACTTTCCGAGGGAAAGGTACCCGCCAACGACCTCAATCTCCTCCACAGCAGGGTAACGTTTCTTGAGCAGGGTGCCCAGCTGAGTGTACGGGGCCTGAGGGGGCGTGGACCCAGGTGATGCGTCACTTGAGGGATCCTGCTGGGGTTCGGGCGAACTGGGTTTCACCTCAGCCTCTACCCGACGTTTAGGCACCACCGTAAAAGTGTTCCCCTTCCTTCTCGGCACCGTGGGGCTGTGTGCAGGGGCGCGATGCGGGGGTCCCACGTCAATGTCATCTATGTTTGTGACAGGGAGATATTCTATAGGAGTGGCTACAATTGGGGATGGGGGTGAAGGGTCTGGTGAGAGGGAACGTGGGGAAGAAGTGGGTGATGATGGGATAGCTGGAGAAGTGGGAGGTGAAGTCAGGACAGGTGGAGAAAGGGTGGTAAGAGATGGTGACAGATTCTGAGAGGGCGTAAGAGATGTGGCAACAGGAGGAAATAAATGGGGCTTTTCCTCTGTTTTTTTTGCATCCTTCAGTCTTTGGAGCATTATAGCAGGTGCAGATATGTGAGAAGATGACACTCCTGACACAGGCTGCTCTGCCACTTTGTGAGAAGGGGACGTTTTAGCTGGACTGGGTGGTGCCGCGGGGCCACTTTCAATTGAGGCTGCGAGATGTCGCTTGGGAATCACCATAAAGGAGTATTTGGACTGTATGCGCAGATTTGCCAGGGCCCGAGCCTGAATATCTCCGTCAGGTATTTGAGAGAGGTCTGGTTTAGGGGATGGACGGATCTCAAAGTCAGGTGATGTGTGCAGCACCTTAGATGAGAGGGTGTACTGGTTCTGCGTTGATGGCACCTTAGAGTTGAGGGTGACCTCAGGGCTCACCTCGCGGGCCCTGTCTGGTTCATCCCTCGGCGCGACTGTCGTTCCGCGGTCGCCACTTTCTTCAAGACGCTGGCGAAAGGATGACACTGGTTTAGAGGATTCAACGTTGTGCTGGGGGCTGCCCGTTTCAAGTACGGGTGAATGTGGTTTTGGTTTGGGAGAACTCTGAAGGACAGACTGTGAGGCCTGCCTGCTGCTCAGGCTTTTGACCCAGTCTGTTCTGGGCTTTGGCGTCAGGTCCAGCTGTGGCTTGGACCAGGTTCTCTTCCTTCTGCCCACACTTCCATCCAGGTCCAGCAGGTTTTCTGTGCTGTGAGACTTTTTCTGTAGCTTTCCATAGTTGCAATCAAATTTCTGCAGAATTCGGCTCACCATCCCTTGACCCTCACCTGCCTCATATGATGGGTCTCTGTGGTTCGGGCGACCTAGGGTGCTCAAGTTCTCCTCACTCTTGCTCAACGTGGTGTCATAAATGACCACTTCCTTGGCTCTTATCTCAGTTACAGCATTCCCTCTCTTGTCCAAGAGATCATTCACAGAGCTATAACCGTTTTGCTGCCAAGTAGGACTTCTTACTTCTTCGCCGTCATGAACGTAATTAGGATCCGACTCGATTATGAGAATATTCTCTGCTCTAATAGTCCGTATACCAGGAACGTTGCCATAAAGCTCCAAAATATGCTGGATCGGACGAGCGGCGTTTTCCCGGTCCTGTCGCCTCCGTCGTTCCTTCTCCAGTTTGATGAATGGGTTCTCCTCCAAAGGGCCCAGACTCTCCTGGAGCACCAAGCTCTCCTGTCCGTCAACTTGACTTCTAGCCGTCCCCTGCGCGTCCACCGGTCTTGCTTCTTTGTTGTTGGCGAAGTGCTGACTGGCCGCCGTGATGTTATAGTTCCGCCCGGTGTGCGCGTCGTCTCGGTTAGGTACGCCACCGCTGCCCCCGTTAATCGTTTGCTCCCCGTTACTGCGTTTTGGACTCCCACCTGCGCCATTCTCCGTGGTAGCGACGCCTCCAGTCCCCCCGCTCTTCGCCTTCCTCCTCTCCAAGATCTCTCGCTTCCAGGCCGGCATCCTGGGGCTCTCTTGCCCGGTCTCCTTGCGGGCGTACCTTACCTCTCCTCCACTAGACATTGCGGGGGTGAAAGGGGTGTCGAGGAGAGAGGCAGGATTCAATGCGGGCTTGCCGCGGCCCGATCCGGCTACGTAACCTGCGTCCGACTGTACCTGCAGTATCGTTCACAGTGCAGTCCCACACATCTCTCTCCACCCTCTTTTTCTTTTCTCTAATCTCACCGTTTCCGTAGTTTCGCTCGGTTTCCACAGCCCGTGAACGCCGCCCCGCCTCTCCGCAGCAGCGTATAGGTTCCTATTCTCTTCCTGATTGGCTGCTTGGTCCTGCAGACACACCCAATTCGTCACTGTGGCGCAAACCACTCCCATTTCTATTGTTGACTGGGCCAATAAAACCTGTCAATCAAACGATGTGGCGTTCATGTACACCTGACCTCTTCCTGTGAGAAAACATTAAACGTGTTCTTAATCTGTACTGCAGATTGTTGATCATGTTTAATAAACCAAGAGACAAAAAGACCAGAGTGCATAAATATGGTACAATTGTAGCTGCATAAACATATCGTTATCGTTGTTTATGCGCTAGGGCACTAATATTCCTCTCTCAAGTAGACGTAAACAGTAAAGGCCATTGATTTAATAAAATGGCTCACGAATCAATTAAAATAATCCAGCGCTGGGTGGAGGTACGTCTTCATTCAGTACTTGTCACCGATGCCACCTGTCGATAATCCGGTTGAAGAAAACACGTGATCTGAGAAGGGGATTGGTTTGTATGAATCAGCACCGTGAGGACGGCACACAAGAGATTACTGTACCTCATCAAACTTTCATCACCAAGCCTTTTGTGGCATAATGAGCGCAATGACAAAAGAGCCAAGCACGCGAAGAGCGCACCTTTTTCAATTACCTTCAAAGGGAAATCCCAGTCACAAATCATTACATCTGGTGCTTGTGCTTTTTATTAGTCATATATTGTCTAGTCGCTTGTTTTTAAATTTATTTATGGATATAAACATAAAACAGTGTCAGAAACCTATTTCAAAGTGACCTAATATCAGTGTTAATATTCCATTACAAATTCACTGTTCTTTCATTTGAACATGAATACTATGCTGACCACTTTACATCTTTTATGGGAAGTCAAAACATGGATTTGGCACGAGTAAACACAAGAACCTTTTTCCACCAGCAAGCCAGGAGCGCCTCCCTGTGGCAAAAAAAAAACCTGACTCCATTCGGCCTAGTTACTTCCTGTATTTTCTCATACAAGAAAATAGATTAAATATTGGTTTATTTACATCTTATATACAGATAAAGTTGCAGTAATAATAAAACAACATAAATATATTGTCAAGTTCTTTCCCAATTCGACATATACACAGAACATACATTTTCACTCAAGAGATGACCTTCAAATAAGGCTTTAAATACATGCACAACACACAGCATAAGATAAAACTGAATGCAGGGGGTATGTGAACAAAACAAAACGCAGACAGTTTCAGATACAGCTGCTTCAACATTGTTGTCATTCGTGTGAACACCTTTATGGGCAACAGGCAAACAAAAAATAAAACTTCTCAAAGTCTCATGTCAACTTCTTTGACAAAAACATTTCTGGTGCAACTGCACATGCCATCTTCCTGATTCCACTGTATCTCACTAATATATTATGTGCAAAGCCTATTGTCTATCACTGATTGCACAATGAAGAGGCACTATTATGTTCCACATCCTCAATAACTCCCAAATTGATGAAAATCCAACCTGTTGTTATATCCTGTTCCCTTACTTCTTTTCAGCTCAAAGAGCAAATCAAATGTTTAGCATTGAATATTGTAATTATGCTTGATTTGCTGGCAGGGACACTTCTGATCAAACACAAAGACAGATATTTCTCCATAATACAGCAGACATTTTGCAGTACTGTACATGAAATAATCACACACAGTGAAAGTTTTTTTTCTCATTTTGGTTCAATTAACACAGACACAAATAAAAAATGATGGGTGCAAGCCATAGAACAAGGGGCTATGATGCATGTACTGTATGTTCACGAAAAAAAAGAGATGCCAAAGAGGCAAACTGAAGCACACAACCTTGTTAGGCTTTAAATCTCTTAACAGCAGATGAAAAACGCTCCTTGCAGTGTTAAAGAACATCCAACCACCTCCTCAGTTGACTCGGCATGCTCGTATCATCAGCAGCTGCAGAAGGATGAACAGTGGCGAGACGATAAGGCCGAACAAAAGGTCCCTGGCTTGTTCCTGCTCCGCCAGCTTCTGGCACAGCAGCACCTCACACACCAGCTTCAGGCTGAGCACCGTAAACACCCAGAGCAGTCGCAACACTGCCAGGCGCTTCTCATTCTCCTGGTAAAGCCGGATGGATACTATGGCCGTGAAGTAGGTACTGAGACCGTCAGCGGCGAACAGGGGAACAAACACCAGCCACCAGCTTAACATGGGGGTGAACATGTCGACTCGTAGGGCAACCAGCACGCTGAAGACCAGCAACGCGAGTAAGTGGAGAAAAAGTTCGAAGGTGGCGAAGCCGAGCCACTGGACAAGTTCACGCAAAGAGAACAGCATGGTGGAGGAATCTTGATGTTCAGTCAGAGGTGGACTGATGGAGAACAGCTGGAGCCCTGAGTAGATGTCACCCACGAGGAGTTAAGACTTGCCAAATGTGTCTGGTCAGGCGAGTGGATGAGACACTTCACTTTTGGCTACATCTTTGAATCCAACCTGATGCAAGAAATACTCTCAGTTTCTGGATATCAGGAAACACGCCTAGTGGGGTAAAAAAATAAATAAAAATCAACATACTTTAAAAAGAGAGGACAGGGCCTTTCACTATTTCCACCAAGTAAAGCAACATCGACTGACGCTACACAAATATTTTACAATCGGACTCTTATTTAATGAAGATGTCATTTTCCAAGTCAGCAAGATCAACTTATGTCGTATCGAAACATTAGCATCGAAGCCGATTGCTGAACATTGAAGCCTAACGTTGATAGTAGCTAGCTAACAACACATTGCCAGAGATGATATAGACACCAGAATGATACATATAACTTGTGGATTAAGATATTTGTAAACGTAGTTTTGTGACTCCACATTACTATACCTCAATAGAAGCCCAGTAATTTTATTCCATGTCGCGAAGTAGTAAAAGCGACAATCCACAATGCTAACAAGCCATTAGCATCGTCATTTTCATCTCACCGTTTCGGCAACATCGCGAGAATACGATTTAATAGTATGGTGGCCGAAAAGAAAACCTCACTCGTGGCGTCACATCAAGTAGCCCAATGTTGTGACGTCCAAACTTAATTCAAGACTAATAACGATACGGTACGTATCACAATGTAATTATTCGGATATCCATGGTTGTTTTTGTTTTGTTTTTTTGCTACGTCAAGTCGCTAGATGGCGGTAGTTGATGACTAGCGAAGTGTTGACTGTGAGTCGAATCTGAAGAAGAAACTCAACCAGTCACTTTGCTGAAGGAGTGTTTTACGCGTATGAGAGCTGTCTGTCTTCTCTTTCAGGTAAGTACAGTTTCAAATTAGCATACGCTTAACTTTTGCATTCTTATTACTTTTCTGTCGACGTCTTCTTTACATTGCAATATGTTAAAAAAAATTCTGGCCAAGGTGACTACTCTTTTGAGTTTTCCCGCTGTTCCTCAAACGCACCCGAAACTATGTATCAAAATGTCAAAAATCTATTAAAATGTTACAACGTAGTTAATTTATCGTGTTGTTTTTATACTTAGTGATGGTCTTGATAGCAATATATAAATAGTCTTTTTGTTAAGTCCATATGAATTGTTAAATTGTTAGTGTTGCATGTATGCGTGTACATCTACTTGTTCTCTTGTGTACAATTACTGTACAGCTAATATCTATGTTGGCAACAATTGTGCAATTCTGATGGCTGTAGTTGATGTGATGTCAATAATACATTAAACAAATGCCCTCATGTTACCCAGCATGTTTAAAAGTCACAAAATCAATTCAAAAATGATTATTTATTAATTCTAAAGTCTTATTAACTTGAGATATGTGTGAGCTGTTGTTTGGAGAAGCAGCATCACGCATGCTTGGTCAATTTAACGCTGACTGAACCGTGATGAAGGACAATGGTGTGCATGAGGTGACTCTACTCATGGGCCATTCACAATATGTCTCCTGCTTATTAACGTCCCTCTTTTTGTATATTTGTCAGTCTCAGGGTCAAGATGCAGACGCCAGCTCAGTCCATCATTCATAGTGGCTACTTCCACCCTACACTCAGATACTGGCAGACCTGTGCCACAGATATAAGAGCAGAAAACCTAATCTATCCAATTTTCATCACGTAAGTGGCAACATTTTTCCCTCAACTAAATTGAAGGCAAATTTAAGTGTGGAAGTTGGGAATTTTTGTATGTTACAACTCGATGAATGCATAATGCGGGACAGTATTTATTTTTGTGTTACTTCATGTTCTTTGCCACTCTTCTAGAGACAATGCTGATGCTGTGGAGCCTATTGGTAGCCTACCTGGACAAGCCAGGTAAAAATAAATAAATCCAAACACAGATAGTATTTATTTCCTGACTTAAATGCATTTCGCATCCATGCACATAATAGGGGGGGGGAACATCTGTGCAAAAACGGCAACTGATATGAAGGGTGTTGTCCTTAGATAAAAAAAAAAGACTTAAGTCAGGGTGGATCGAGCACTAAATACTGTTTCTGGACACAGATAAGATGAGCATGTGCTATACTCAAACTGGTGATATTGCTGTTGAGAAACTTGATGATAAACTCCAGAACAGTGTAATTTTTCAAATTGTTAATTTGGATTGTTTTGATATTTGCACTGCAGCCTTTAGTCATTTTTTATCAAAGCATATAGTTTCACTGACCCATTGGTTTAATTGGTTTGCCTAGGTAAGAATGCAGTAATTGCACTCACAATATGGATGGGGCATAATAATAATACATTAAACCGATTAATTGACTGTTAAAACTTGGTTATCTGGAATTGATTGTTGACTTGCACTCACAATATGGATGGGGCATAATAATAATAAATTAAACCGATTCATTGACTGTTAAGAACTTGGTTATCTGGAATTGATTGTTGACTAACTGTTTTGAAACAATTGAGTCATGATGGAGTGCACTATAGTACTATGGTGCAACAAATCAGCACTGTTGATTCTCTCTCATCTAGTTTGTTGGAAATCTTTGCCTAAACATACTGGAAAATTAGAATAAGCATTATGTATTACTAGAGATAATTTAATATTATTTGCATACATTCAGCAAGTTAGAGGACTAAAGTTGTCAAATTCCTAGCCTGGTCCTACCCTTTTTATTAATTAAATAAGTACTTGAAGGAATGTAATCAATCATGTTCCATGTTTAATGTTTATGCTTCTCATGTATTCCCTTTCATAGATATGGGGTGAACAAACTGGAGGGAATGTTGCAGCCACTTGTAGAGAATGGCTTAAAATGTGTGCTGATCTTTGGGGTGCCCGCAAATATAGCAAAGGTATGTATAGTGAATCTACAAGGAGAGCAAGGACATAAACCAAAAGTGCCACTGTATTTGGAAGTAATTAGCACTAATATATGGACTGAATCATTTTTTGTAACTCTTTTACTTGTGCCCATTGACCAAAAATAATTCAAACTTTTTAAAGACTTAAGTGTTTATGCAGGGGATTCATATATAGTGTAACATGTAAAATATATGTTGCATGTCATTTTTTGGGTGAGATGGAAGTTGCAGTATAAAGCAAAATTCCTGCTCATTAAGTTAAGTCAGAATGTATTTCAGACACGCTGATCTTTTGTGCCTTAGGATGACATAGGGTCAGGGGCAGACACAGACGACACACCAGCCGTGATGGCCGTGAAGAAGATTCGATCCTTGTTCCCTGACTTGCTGGTGGCATGTGACGTCTGCTTGTGTCCGTACACCATACACGGACACTGTGGTAAGTGCCTGTTTATATGATAGACCTTCTTCAGCAATATTTTGTGGAACAAAAATAACACGCAGAACATATACTTTGACAGAATTGTTTGTATCCATCTATTAAAGAAAGAAATACGCACAATGGTTTGTGAAATAACTACATTCGATGAGATGGGAATTTGCCAAAGCGCATACTGACAAGACACAGAGTTTATGGGAGAATGCACTTTGGAACCTGGAGCTTTTTGGCAGGCATCAGCACTGTGCAATACGCGGAAGGCTGTGTTTCACAATTCTGGGGCTTCTTTGCTGCATCCGGCACAGAGTGTCTTGAATCTGTGCAGTGTTCAATCAAATCTCAAGGCATGCTGGAGTAAAATATGTTATAGTAATGTGAAGAACTCTGATTAAGGGTTGCAGATATTGTTTTATTTCTTTAATTGTCTCAAAACATTGTGCAACAACAACAAAAACATTGTGAATTTGGCCATTCAACTCCTTTTTAGAGAACAGCAACTTATGCATGTAGCTCTCAACGGTTAGACATTTTAAGTTAATGCAGAAATTTCCCCCAATAGCCAAATATTCCTCACCTTCTTAGAAAAGTTACAGGACTGGGTTAACAAAATATATATTTGTATGTTGCTGGTTCAGGGGTACCTAATAAAGTGTCTAGTTGGCATATATAATTTATATGTATATTCATTTCTCTTCCAGGTATCTTGAATGAAGATGGCTCACTGAACAATGATGCTAGCTGTTTGAGACTGGCAGAAGTAGCACTGGCCTACGCCAAAGCCGGTAAACAGTTAAAAATTTTTTTAAAGCTTTTTAAAGAAAAAAATCATGTGTTTGGGTTGCACAAATTCATTTCAATTTTCCTAAATATCTTAGTAATGGGATTTTAGAATACTTCCTGAATATCATAAGGCCTCTGACTTGATTGAAACACATGGGAACACTGATAATTGAGCTAAAAAACAACATGTTGACCATGTTAACAAGAAAAAATGTACACAGATTGGGGCGCATAGTGAGAAATATTTTTTTTGTTTTTAATCAACATTAAAAGTCATTTTTTTGTGTTTTGCTGCAGGTTGTCACATAATTGCTCCCTCTGATATGATGGATGGCAGAGTCGGGGCCATAAAACAAGCGCTGCTTGCTAATGGTTTGGGAAACAAAGTAAGTTGGACAAGTAAAGGTCCCCTTGTGCTCAGATCAGCCTGTGGTTTCCAGCTAAAGGTGAAAATCAATGATAAAAGAGTATCACAAACAAAATCACAGTATACTGTTTGCTAGGATTGAGTACAGGACCTATTGATCCTCGCAAGATGCAATAAGTGTTCCTCTCAGGTTACATAAGTTTCAAAATTATTTCACAAAAATGCAAATGATTGACATTGTTTTTTTTTCTGTAGGTGTCAGTGCTAAGCTATAGCGCCAAGTTTGCCTCATGTTATTATGGACCTTTCAGGTAAGTAAAGGCACACAATCAAATCGGTTCACATTTAGGAAATAGTGAAACTTCCAGTGGTGTCTATGCAGAGATGCTGCACAGTCCAAGCCAGCATTTGGGGACAGGCGATGCTACCAACTCCCTCCTGGAGCGAGAGGGCTTGCCATCCGAGCTGTGGTAAATAACAGTTATTACACTACTCACAAAAAAAGTTAACACACAAAAAAGACATTTCATGAGTAACCCAAAAAAATTTACTATAACTTTTACGGGTGAACTTAATTTGACCTTCTCTAGACATTTGAGAGCACATGTCCCGCCGTTTAGTGTTTCAGTCATTTTTGGGCAACTTACTTTTCTCTAGCAAGGAGCTGAATAGGCAAATTGGTGGTGTTTGATCTATGACTTGAACAATAAATTCGAATTGGTGTTTAAACCGTCATCATCATTCAATTCACAACATTAACATCATGAGTAGTCGTGCTCCGATACTGTTTTTTGGCTCCCGATACCGATTTCGATACCCAGTTTTGCAGTATCGGCATGTACCAATAACTAAGTTTTCTTTTTCAACATGAAAAAGCTGCCCTGCTATTGGCTCTAGAGATGCAACGAAATGACATTTTCTGGTCGAAACCGAAAATGAGAAATGCTTGGCCGAAAACCGAAACGCCGAAAAAAATTCTGCCAAAAATTATAATATTATTATAAAATATTTAGGCCTATTTAGCACGGGCATTTTAACAAAGCACAATATACATTGAAATGCGTCCACACCACAGACATCAGAGACATGTTGGCGAATGTTACATTAAACACCAAACGCGGGGTCGCAACTGAGCATTTTCTGGCGGTGCAATTGCACTTTATAGTCAATGTACAGTACTTCGGGACACGGTGCGGCGCACTTAAAATCGGCACATTCACAAATTCACCAACGTTTAAAAATAAATACATTTCTTCGCACCAGCCAATCGGCTTTGGGAACGGACTGCAAAGTCACACACGGCGTCCTGTACAGATCTGTATGAGATAGTGTTTACTTGTTTAAAACTGTTGATAGCAATAGTGCTAACATTAGCTAAAGTATTTAGCACGACCACCAGAATGCAAGTGAAAAAGTAAAAACGCTCGAAGGGCTTTCATCAAAGAAAAAAAAGGAAGGCGCCGCAGGAGAAAGAGTGGCTCACCTGTAGTGCAGTACTCGGCAGCGCTCTCTTTTTCGACATAGTTTACCAAGCGACCCTCTCCTTCTCCGGTGTGCACATTGAAGCTGCTGGTACTCATAAAACGCCAGCGAGCAGCAAAACGGACAATCACTCCCGTGTTTGGTGTTTAATTCAAACAGACACTTGTTTGCAGCGGGTTTTTGTATGTGTTTTTTTGCTTGCGTCACCACAACATCCGAAAATGCATATTTTTGCCATATTCGATGCATCACTAATTGGTTCAGAGCATTCAGGGGCCAATAGGATATTTTGGCTTGACATGCAATGAACACGTCACACATCAGTGAATGTCGTGCACAAGCAAGACACAAGATGCTGCATCCAAAGTCCGATGTTAGCGTCAGAAATAATGATATCGGCATGTTACTTGTTAGTACACTGTTTTTATGCAGTATCGGAGCCTCCCCCGATACCGGTATCGGAACAACACTAATCATGAGATCAAAAGACCTAACAATTGATCAATAGTGCCTCACCGTTGCGAGACTTCAGAGTGAAATGGCCACTGGGTTTAGACTCTCAGAGAGAGAGAGTGAGAAAAAGCATAGAAGTGGATGTACTGGAAATTCAAAATAAAACACATTATGAATAGGAACAGGAAGTTGTGCTAAATTTCTTTTTAAATTATTGGACAATTGGACATGTGCATCCAAAAGTTTTGACTCGAAAGGCAATTCCTAGCTCCATGTGTGTACATTTTGCAGTTTGTAAGGTGAAGTTTGAGTAATCCTGTTCTGTGTCTTAGGAGCGAGATGTAAGAGAAGGAGCTGATATGCTAATGGTGAAACCAGGTCTGCCATATTTGGACATTGTGAGAGAAGTCAAGGACAAGGTCTGTTTTAATGATAAGCACTGAGCAGCATCACTGTTTTGCATCAGGGCTGGGCAAAATTCTGAATTCAATTCAATTCAATGGATGAATTTGACTTTGAATTGACTCCACCCAACAGGATGGTGAATACAATTTGAATAACAGTAATTCTTTGCAATTCGTTTTCATCACTTATCAGACGGAATGAGACTTTTAACATACATTTTTCCTTCCAATTGGAAATACTACAGAGACTAGCATTAAGTAAAAAAAATAAATTAAAAAAATCCTTAATGTAGGAAAGATTAGCAATTTATCTTTTTATAAATACATTGAAACAATGTTTTTATAGTTAGGTAAATGATAATTTATGCCCAGCCCTGTTTTACATATTGGCGAGCTTGTGAAAATGTATGCATTTGAATAAAAGAAAACATTTTCCTCAAACATTCAAAAATATTGTTGTACGTCACTCGCCAATGCATGGATGTAGTGAGTAATCATTTTTGTTCTGTCCCTATTCAGTTCCCCGCTCATCCCCTTGCTGTTTATAATGTGTCGGGGGAGTTTGCCATGATGTGGCATGGAGCGCAAGCTGGAGCGTTTGACTTGCGAGTTGCTGTGATGGAGGCCATGACCGCCTTCCGCAGGGCAGGTTAGCTCATGTTAAAGCCACAGTCATTATGTAACACGTTTCAGGCATTGAAGCAGTAAGCACTGAGCCAGAATGAATTAGGAGAAAAAGCGAATTGGTGATTCGATTGGCGATTGGTGTGCAATTTGTTATTTAAATAAGTCAGACAAAACCAAAACGTCATTTAAATAGAGAGACTGATGTGTTGTACAACAGTATTCATCATGCTGCTATACTCTTCTAAATCCAAATCCTCATCATCATCCAAAGACAGAAGTGAAGAATCCTGTGAGAAACTATTACTATGTGAACACAATTATTGGTATATGCTGGACTGATGTGTATCGGACATGAACATGTCGAGTGTGATAAAAGTTACTGTAATTACTGTCAGGCTTGTAACTAATGACTGTCATCCCTGTTTTTAAGGTGCTGACATTATCATCACCTACTACACCCCTCAGTTGCTCAACTGGTTGAAAGAGTGAAGAATGAAGATCTGCTTTTAAAGCTAATGACCAAAAACTTGAACATGTCAGTAACACGCTTTTGGCAAATTCATTACATTTGGGCTTTATTTAAGTCTATTGGGAAATTGGGCCTACTGTGTGTGATATTACAGATTTGTTATATATCTTTTTGTTATCCTAATATATAGCTAAATAGCTAAAATCTTCTCTTTCGGTTAAAATTTCAGGATGAACCATGCGTGCATTTTAACCTCTACAGGTAAACTTCATTTGACCTTATCTAAACCTTTGAATGCATATATCCAACTGTTCAATCTTTCAGTACTTTTTGCACAATCAGGAGGTGAATGGCAAGTTGTGCAAAAAGTACTGAAACATGGAACAGTTACACATGTGCATTCAAAAGTTGCGAGAATGTCAAATTAAGTTCGCCTGTTAAACTTATATTGCATTTTAGGTTCATCCTGAAACTTCCCTCGAAAGTAAATACCCCTAACTTTTTGTCATTAGCGCATGTGTGTTTCCAAAAGCTGCGAATGTAACAGTTCATCATAGCGTTTGTTACTGTTTTCTTAAGCACATGATGACGAGTGTCGACCCATGTTTGTGACCACAACCCCTTTGAACCCGATATTAAAGTGTTTATTCAGAAGTATTGCTTTAGTGCAACTAGCCATTAAAATTATTAGCATCGTTTTCTCATTTTTATTTTTTTATTATAAGTCAAACAATTTGTGGCAAGTGTGTTTTTGCGCATAAAACAAAGAATTAATTAATCTGGGTCTCATTTGCTTTTTATCGGCAAAAACTGTTTCTTGATTGGGTGGCTTTCAAAGGACCAAGATGTTCAGGTCATTTAGTAGCCCAAAACAGCATGCTGTGCCCAGTGGCTGCTTCTTTCAGCCGTGGTATCGAGATCTTTGATGAGCTTTCATTGGGCCTAAAAGTAATATAATAATAAAGTATAAGAATGCAAATGTACACTGTTCCAGTTAAATGAAGAGATGGCTTGTGTAAATGTGTCTAAATGTACTTGAGCAGAAAAATAAAAAGTGCAAATGAAAGTTTCATTGTCAACCATACACAGTATCTGTTTTGATAACTTGAAACAATGGGGACAAGCTAAATTAGCTAATAACGGCCCCCAAAAAATGCACCTGTGGTTTTGTCGGATTAGAAGTGAAATTTTTTCACACGACAAATCGTTGTTCGATTTGTTTGGGGGGGTATTAGCTCTGGTGTAATGCAGTCCACCAGTGTACCATACCACAATAATAAACTTGGTTAAATTGATACCTCTCTAAAAACTTAAAAATGGATCATTATTACGTTCAAAGACAGGAATTTGAGACTCACCTTGCACGGGAAATATGTTTGGCAGATGTAACTAATGAACTGCCAGTGAGTGTAGCTTCCCTGTTTCTGATTATGTGTTGATGTAAAGACTTGATTCACTGCTGCTGTTTGGCCTTGACTTGACCATTCTATTAAAAAACAACAAAACACAATTTGTTAGCTGTATAGCTTAGAGTGCAGGTGTTTGTCTGGCTGTATGTACACAGAACTAAATAATTCTTTCTATATTAAATTAAATAAATTATATTCTGTAATTAATTTCTTTCCTCAAAGAAGCTTCAAAATTGGTTATGAAAAGGTGAATAAAGTTTAAATGTCCTCATTCCTGTTCAAAAATGGAAGAATGTTAGCCTAGCATCTTACTAAAATACAAGTTTGTAATGCACTTGAACGGTCTCACCTTTTATTTTATAAAAGTGTAAAAACGCTGATTCCAATTAAATTGGAACATTGTTTAAAATGTAAATAAAAACATATTTTAATTATTTGCAAATCTTTTTCAAGCTACACGCAACAGAAAGTGATATATATTCTCTCATTTTGAATGTAACAATTGCATCACGTTTAAAAAAAAAAAGCTGGGACAGGATCAATAAAACAGAGGTCCCCAACCCTGGTCCTCAGGGACCGGTATCCAGCCTGTTTTCCATGCCTCCCACAGCCAACACAGGTGGAGATCGTTATAAGCCTTCTCCAGAGATTGCTGATTAGCTGATGATATGAATCACCTGTGTTGGCTGTGGGAGACATGGAAAACAGGCTGGATACCGGTCCCTGAGGACCAGGGTTGGGGACCTCTGCAATAAAAGACAAGGAAAGTTGAGGAATGGTCAAAACACCTTATTGAAACATTCCACAGGTTAACATCCACATTAGTGTCATGATTGGGTTTTTTGAGGAGCATCCCCGTCACGATAACATACAGATATGTGAAAGCACCATTAATGCGGAAATGCAATATAGGTTTTGGAGCAACATCTGCTGCCAAGCAACGTCTTTTTCAGGGATGTTCCTGCTTATTGCAGTTAGACAGTTCCAACCCACATTATGCATGTGTTACAACAGCATGAATAGTGCGAGTATTAGAGCAGTCCGGACCCGTCTCCACCGAAAAATGTGTGGCACATTAAGAAGCACAAACTGTCACAATGAAGACCCTGGACTTCTGAGCAACTGAACTTTACTGAAGTTATACATCAGCAAGAATGGGAAATAATTCCAAATACAAAGCTTCAACAAGTAGTGTCCTCTGTTTGAAAATGCTTTTTTTGGAATGCGTTACAGTTATCAAATTAAAAATGGGTGAACATTTGCCCCACCCCAAAAAAACTTTATCAGTTTGAAAATTAAAGATTTTGCCTTAGTAGTGTATTTGAATACTATAGGTTTAAAAGGATTTTGATTTTTTTTTTATGCACAATGTCCAAACTTCATTGGAATCGGGGTTTGGAAATCATTGATCTTTGAACATACATTTCAACTATCTGTTAATAATATCTCCCCTATATATTTATTTCAGGAACAAGCTCAATTCGACACGAGTTAGGCAATCAGTTTGGTCTGAAGCCTTCAATGAGGTACAGGTGTCTCTCCCCCCCTTATGTGTACCCAGACTTTACTTTAATGTTATGCATTGTCACACAAATAATTGAATTATGCTTGTGTAGTGTCACCGTGACCTATCGTTAAATATATAACAAAGAATTAATATTTATTTATTTTGCAACAAATTATACCTCTTTAAACATAAATGGAATGGAACCTATATTACTCAACTCAACTGTAAACACGTTGGCTATCTTTCCTATTTTACCGGTGTACTGTCAAAATGACTTATGAAAAAGATAACTGAAATATATATTTTTTAAGTAGGATATATTTGGGGGGGGGCAGCACGGTGGCTGACTGGTTAGCACGTCCGCCTCCCAGTGCAGAGGACGTGAGATCGAGTCCGGGCTTCGGCCTTCCTGGGTGGAGTTTGCATGTTCTCCCCGTGCTTGCGTGGGTTTTCACCGGGTACTCCGGTTTCCTCCCACATTCCAAAAACATGCATGGCAGGTTAATTGAACACTCCAAATTGTCCCTAGGTGTGAATGTGAGTGTGGTTGTTCGTCTCTGTGTGCCCTGCGATTGGCTGGCAACCAGTTCAGGGTGTACCCCGCCTACTGCCCGTAGCCAGCTGGGATAGGCTCCAGCACCCCCGCGACCCTTGTGAGGAAAAAGCGGCCAAGAAAATGAATGGATGGATGGATGGATATTTGGGGGGGGGTCTTTTTAGCTTTTAATCGACAACAACGCTACATTTTTAGGTAAGATCCTGCAAAACTTCGATGGATGACCGGGAGGGGGCGACTCACGACCATTTTTGGAGTTATACACTGCAAAAATAAAAATATGTTTTAGAATCGTTTTGAGCGTTATCTAGTATATTTTATGTTACAGCGAGTTTTGTTGTCATCTAACATGTCCAAAATGTGATAGTTCTTTTTAAGATGCTATTTACGTGAAGTGAATCGCTTAGGTGAACTTGTACATTAGTATTTGAAAATAAATGTTGTATGTTTGATCACAATTTTTGTTTAGATCTGATTATTTGTGCACGTGTTTTAGTTAAGTTAAATAGAATGATCGATTGGATGAACTGTGATTTATTTGACATGGCAGCCCGTCACTGTACTTCTTGCAGTGTATGACGTGAGGGGGCCGAGCAGTATGAGGGCTGCTCTCATTAAAGTTGAAGTCATCTGGATGGATGCTCTCACTCTCCCACACGCCATCATTTGGAAGCCAACGCAGCGCCGGAGAAGTCCATCTTTGGGTGCACATCAACTCGTTTTGACGTGGATTTGCGCGGCGCAGACGCATGGCACAGCCTGACCGACAATACAAATATGACGCCACTGCTGACTTTGAGTGACTTTTGAGGAAACATAGGAGAACGGCGCAAGGTAAGCAGAAGGAAAGGGAGACTTATGTTTGGCGTCAGGGGGGCCCCAGCCGGTCGTTTCTCCAACCGGTTCCGTACTTGACCGCTTGGGACGAGCGTCATGGGCTGCAGAGAGGCGCTGGGATGTTGCCTGTTGTTGGCCGTGTCCTGCTGCTTTCTCCCGGCGTGTCGAAGCAACATAACGGTGGCGGTGATGCTTCCGGACAGCCACGACAAGTACCCGTGGGCTATGCCGCGCGTCTTCCCGGCCATCCTCATGGCGCACGAGGATCTCCACGGCAAGTACGGGCTCCTCCTCGGCCGCTCCATCAACATCCTTAACTACAGCACTGAGGACCCGGCGGCGCGTTCGTGCGCCGAGAGCCGAGCCCAGGTGGTGGCCGTGGACGCCAAACTCTACATCCGCCCGGACGCTTTCTTCGGGCCCGGCTGCGTGTACCCGCTCGCCTCCGTGGGGCGCTTCGCATCCCACTGGAAACTGCCGCTCATCACAGCCGGTGGACCCGCGTACGGCTTCGATAAGCGCGAAGAGTATCGAACCATCGTGCGCAGCGGGCCGTCCACCACCAAGCTCGGGGACTTCACCAACATGCTGCACACGCATTTCAACTGGACGTCCCGCGCCGTGGTCATCTTCCACGACTTGAGGCATGACGACCGGCCGCACTACTTCCTCTCGGAGGGCATCTATCTGAAGTTGAAGGAGGAGATGAACATCACGGTGGAGGCCCAGCCCTATGAAGACGACTTCAAGTTCTACAAGGAGCTCATTGCCTTCATGAAGGAGCGAGGCAGAAGTAAGCACTGCTTTCATTTCAATCTTGCAAAGTTTAAAATACAACAAATTGAAATACAGCCGATAATAGGAACATGTGAATGAGTTTTAGCCTACTTTGATCAGAATACCTCATGGCTCCAGGTCAATAGGTATTTCAAAAACGTATACATTTTCTTTTTGTTAAAGTTTAAAAAGGTATCAATACTCAAGAGTAACTTTATATTGCTTTGCTTTCCAACCTTAATTGTGCCAAGGCACACATTTTACATTTGATAAAATGCCCCAAAAATGTGCACTGAAATAATGACAATCTCGTATTAATATGCCCACACATTTAGATTATACTGACAAACTTGGAAGAAGCCATGACTAATTATCTTGTCTAAATAGCAACAGGTGGACACAGGCTAATTGCATCTTCTGCCATCTAGTGCAGAGGTCCCCAATCCTGGTCCTCAGGGACCGGTATCCAGCCTGTTTTCCATGTCTCCCACAGCCAACACAGGTGGAGATCGTTATCAGCCTTCTCCAGAGATTGCTGATTGGCTGATGATATGAATCACCTGTGTTGGCTGTGGGAGGCATGGAAAACAGGCTGGATACCGGTCCCTGAGGACCAGGGTTGGGGACCTCTGATCTAGTGGAAGAGCATTTAATTGTTCACTGTACATCACCGACACAGATAGATAAACGAATATATTTGTAGTCGGTTATTGTAAATATATAATTATTTTTGGACATGTCAAAGGGATACTTGACTCATTGAGCCATTTTCAGCTGTAAAAAGTTAATATCCATACATCTATTTTCTTAACCACTTATCATCAAAAGGGTCGCAATTAGGCCAGAATTAATTTGATAACTTCATTATTTTTCATGTACAATTAATACAGTTAAAAACACACAATAATAATAATAATAATAATAATAATAATAATAATAACAATAAGAAGAAGAAGACATCAATTCCTTTGACATTATAAGCATTAGTCACCCAATGTATCTGGTTTATTCAACAACTAATTTGTCAGCTTCTCCGGGGAGAATTTTGCAAATGTTTATATGTAATCATTGCAATACAATACAGCTTATTATTATTACTATATTTAAAACCAACCAATTACAAAGTTCCTTGTGTAGGTGTACTACCTTTGAGTGCAGTTTTTAGCACAATAATAATTTCCTGAAAATGTAATTAAATGTACACTTGACTCGATCAAAAATGTAATATAAAACCTAATAATGTAATATTTTCACTAATAATGTAATAAACAAATCCTGACTGATATTGTAATAACATTTTTACCACTAATGTAATCCCTCATAACATTATTTTATCATACAATATATCATATCCCAGAAGTCTTTGTGGCACAGCAGTTCTAATCAAGTAGGCGGAGCTTACCTTGACTAACTCGCCGCAGAGTTGGTTTAACACTAAAGGAATGAACTTTTTCAAATAACTCCAACACTGACCTCCATTTAAATCAGACAGTGTTAAAATGCACAACTCTGAAACACTTATCACCAAAATAGAGACCCACCTGAAAATGTGACAAATCCCCAATAATGTAATAAAGTTCTACATTATTGGTAATGTTATTGCAATATCAGTCAGGATTTTTTTTAATGACCGTTTTGGTGAAATTATTACATTATTGTGTTTTATTATATTTTTGATCAAGTTAAGTGCAAATGTTATTACATTGAGACATTATTGCATTTTCAGGAAATGATTACATTATACTGTAGGGTGTTCCAATACAAGGCTACTGCGGTCACTGTCTAATCAGAGTCGATATTAGATCATATTATTTTACGATATTTAATTGTTGACACAGTTGTCATACTGGACCTCATTAGGCTGCATGCCATTGATGGGCTTATCTGCAAAGAAATATTTTTGCCTGCACTGTCTGCACCAGCAACCTTTCTGCTCACTTTTTTTTTAAAATTGAATGCACGGCAGATGAAAACAGAGGTCAAGTGGAATTAGTTGAGGGAAGAGCCTCTTTATCGGGGCGTTATTACACAGGAATGTTTGGGCTGCTGCTCCTGGTTTTATTGTGGAGACCACCACCTGAGACAGACACATAATTTGAGATGAATAGGGTGCCCCTCTGGCCAAAACAATCGCATGGGTTGGGGCAGAATCTTTGAAGTTTTACTTGGTTTAAAAAGAAAGCGCATTGACAATAGTGCAAACCTTTGCAAGTTTACAGAGTTTGGGGGAATTCCTCCTCACCTTTGGATACATCATTGCAATACCATTACATATAAACATTTAAAGTGAGGAGAACATCTCACAGAGAAGCTAACAATTGTTATCTACAGTGTTCAACTTAATGTGATGTTAGCCTCTTGTTTATTTGATTTGAAGGCTATGAACACAGAAGGAGAGAAAAGTCGATGAATTCAGTATTGCTAAATATCCTTCAATCCAAAAGTCCTTTCTCAAGTATAAGTAAACACAGTTTAATCAAACTTAAATAAACCTACTGTGCTGCATGGAAAGAAGGGATACTACTGTCTAGTCAGTAATATTTCCCAAACAGGGATAAACCAATACAGTAGCTGTTTTTTAGGTCACTGCAGTGCTGACTGAGTGATAATAATATTCACACAAGCAGCCTTTGAAGAAATATTTCACTTCTGTGTGACTCATATTGTTTACTATTCCCATTTTTTTTCATGACAGCCAAAAATATATGACCCTCAACTGATCAAAATAAATAAGCCTATGGTAAAAATCACCCAATAAGTTATCACTCAATAAATATGAGTTTTTTAAATTTTATTTTCTAATTTCCATCCTGACAAAATAGATACAGTAGAAAGTGTATCCTGTATGGTTATATTTAAGAGGAGCATAAGCAGGCTTGTGTGGTCTTTGCCTGCAAAACAGTAACAGACGACAGTTCGACAAGCCATTTGAATGTGCATTCAACTGTTAACAAAAGAGTGCTACATTTTAGTTTGATTGTTCATATGTTGATGTACATATGGTAATTGATTGAAAAATCACATAATCATCTGATGAACATACAGAGCATTCCATTATTATCTGCACATTTATCCAGATTCTCAACTAAATTTAAAAGGCCCATGCAAACACCCCTTTACAAATGTTTACAGAAATCAGTTTAGATAATCAAGCTAATTGTTTATGTCTTATTATTATAATTGGTTTACTGTTCCAAAATAACTATTGTGATAAAGAGAATTTAAGCATGCTGTCCTGATACTTTTGCATGGTACTGTAGGCTAACATGAATCTCAGGGCACAGCAAAGGGAAATGTGTCTCTCTTAATGCAAAGCTTGTTTCTATGCGATGAGATCGGCAAAGCTATACTTAGTGAGCGTGTGCAACTGCGCAGGCATCCTTATTATGGTCCAGAGCTTTGAGAGCGGGGGTCCATCAAAGCTGTCTAGATAACGCGCAGGATTTTGGACAGGTCAGGTCACAAATGAAGCCGAGGTGAGGAGTGTTTTAAACAACTTACAGAAACGTGTCACGGCAGCTGTTCATTAATCCACCTTTCACCTCGCCTCCTAACCCCCTTGCACATACTCAATGCATCTCTGTGTGTGAATGAGTGGGGAAGAACAACAACAAAAATGTTAACATAAAAATCTTGACATGTTGGGCCATCAACGCAGAATGTAAAATACATTTTTACATGAACGATTTAAACTGAAATATTGTTTTTTGCATTAGTACAATTTTCCACAAAAATCTGTTTTTAATGACTCCTACATGGACCAATGTTTGGTCATATATCCCACCCCACCACCACCACCAATTTGTTAACTGCGCCACATGTTCAATAATGTATAATTGGATTTTAATTATCATTAATGTTGCATGCTCTGTTACAACTTATTTACGAATCATGGATCACTGAATTGACCAGCAATGAATGGATGATAATCATTCATCTTTCTGGCTTTATGTAATATTTAAGCTGCATTCTCTTCAAACATGTTGGTTGGTTGTACAAATACAAATAATAGCAAAGACGGTCTACAATGCTAATTCAAGCAAAGAAACCTTCTCTGATGAATGATGGTGCTGCTGCAGTGTGCCGGAGGTCATGGAAGCTAATGGTTTTGTCAAGGCTTGCTCGACATTCACTTTTAATCCTAGCAGATAACCTCGAGGCTATCAGGTCTGCCAACTGGGCTTAGATGACGAGAGGCTGAGACTGGAGAGAAGAGCGCTAAACTATTGCGAGGACTGTCATTTGAGCTTTTACAGCTGACAAAGTGGTTGCGTGCAGTCGAACTCCTATCCACCACCTTTAGTTCCCCAAATTCTTCCTTGTAATTCCTGGCAAACGGATATGTGGGAAGTACATTAACTGTGGTCAGAGGAATCGGCACCATACTATTTTCCATTATTAGAACCAAACATATTAAAAAAAAAATACTTTTTACTGCTTGGTTAAGATTTAGCCTTCTTGTGTAAAGCCCCACTTCTCTCATCCAAGTCTCACTGTTGAATCATCAGAGGTCACTGATGTTAGACGAGAGAGCCTGGCTCACAATCTCTGTTCTAGTTCTTTACCACTATGTTTGATGGTGTTGAGGTCGGGGCTCAATGGAGTGACTCCCTTATTCTATTATATTCCAAAGAGTAAACAAAAAAAAGAGCCTGAGGTTTGTATATGAGGGAAAATAAATCCAGGCACTTAAAATATATTTTAAACAAAATGAATTTAAACTACATATCAGAGAAATTACCATTTGGGTAAAGACTCGCAGCTGAAAGCTGTTGTGAAATCAGAAAATTGAATATATAAAAAAAAATATATATATATATATATATATATGTGTGTATATGTATATATATATGTATATATATTTATATAAATTTTTTTTTTAAAAAAAAACATTTATTAATTTTTTTTTAATTGATTTGTTTGTTTAAAAAAAAAAAAAAAAAGGAGAGCAATGATGATGTCAAATCGAATGAACAATACTGAGCTCTCCTGAAAGAAAAAAAAAAAGAAAAAAGAAAATTGAATATATTTCCGCTTCCATCGCTGTATTCCGCTACTGAGTCGAGGCAGCAGGACGTGAACTGGGACCTAGCAACTCCAAAGTCTAAATTCATACTGTATAATTTGACCCTCCATATACATTATTCACAGTACGTATAGAGTACTGTATTATGTAATTATATATGGGCCATTTTATTATAATTTGATCAATAACGGTAAGAACACTGATGATAAAAAAACAAACACATTTAGTAATCTTCTCCTCTGCCTTCATTTTGTGTAAATATCATTATCTCCCATGCTTAAACTCTGAAAGTCCTTTTTTTAAGTTTTTTTTTTTAGTTATTGTTGATTTGAAAAAAAAAAGAAAAGGCTGAGACTAACCACCCTACACTATTTTTTTTTTTGCAGATTTGGATTGTTATCCAGGACAAACATTGTACCGCAATATTATTCAAATTTTTAGTGAGTTGATTGTTGTGCAAAAAATTTACAAAATGAGTTATTGCATTTAATGTTAGTTTGCTTTGCAGCAGTTTTTGTGCTGTCCTTGAATGGTAATGACTCATTTTTGTGCTGAAAAAAAAAAAAAAAAATAAATAAATAAAAATCAGTATGTGTGTTTTTTTGTTGTTGCTTCAAACACTTTGCTGTTGGGTTAGGATCATGGATCTTTTATATATTAATATAGAAATGTATTATGAAAAATGAAATTACCAAGAGCACATCTTTTGAAAATATGCATGTATTTTGTTCATGTCTAAAATGGCATTTTTGTCATACATCTGGTCAGGAAGTGGTCCTATGTGCGGCATGCACAGCAAAATTTACTTACGATATACGTGTTAAAATAAGTCAACTGCTCATGTAAAATTCTTTGGTGACAACTTGTAGAAATGAGTATGGTGAAGCTGGAGTTTTACTGCCGTGAAAGTGAATTTGCTTAACTCGCCTAATTTCTTGTGTATGTTCTGTGTATTAGTCTCCTCTATTAACACCTCTTCTAAAGGTTGGTAGCAAAAAAAAAAAGCCAAAGAAAAAGAGCTATGCACTATATTAAACATTTTGCGCGACGTCATGCACGACATTTAAACCGATTTTTGTGTGTCCCCCCCAGGACTATTTCAGTGGCCGCCGATTTAAGCAGTTTCATTAAATGCTTTTGACATCAAATACTAAGATTGCATGTTGTTGTCTTAATAGTGAGAAATGAGAAAAGAGAGGAGTATGATCTTGAAGAGTGAGAAGTGGAACAACTTGACCAAACAAGTTGAATGTGCATTTGTGTGTAATTCTGTCTACTTTAGGCTGCCACAACACACAAGGCCATTTTACCCCCGACTGTTGGGGCATTTATTTTGGGTGCAATCCAGGAGACAGCAGAACTACTTGGCATGGTTAAACTATGATGGAACAGATGGAGTCGGGGTCCAACATTAGTCTAGCCAATGAGGAAATGTCTGCTAAGTGGCCTCTGAGCTGTGAGCCCCCACTCCGGCATATGTCTGGAATGAAAATAATGGTGGTTATATATTTTTGTGGCGCAAAAGCAGGCAAGTGTAGGTGGCAGGGTGAAAGTTCGTTGGAAACAGACGGGCCTTAAGGTTGATCCCTGTAAGAGCAGACAATGAGTTGTTGGTTTATTTTTGACTACGCCTGTGAATGCTTACCTCCTAAATGAAAATACTGGATATACTTTTCAATTAGGTTGCGACCCAGCTGAAAAGCAAGCACAGCCTTTGTCAACATTCCATGTTTACCTCACTTTTTTTGGCAGAAGCTAATGTGCCAAAGGTCAAACGTCATGGATTGCAAAAAAAAAGAAAAAGAAGGAAAAAACCCATTAGTTAAATTGACGTGGAACATTTTAAATGCCAGGGTTTACTGTACTGTAAGATGGGTAGAAGCACAGTTGGTTGTGTATATTAAAAATGACAAAACAAGGCTAACAGTGACTGCCTTGGTTTCTTTTAACTACTAATGTAACAAGCACCAATAAAACATAATGTCATAACACCAAATAATTTAATTCAACTAATAAGAGAAACTTAATATGCATTGCTGACTGACTAATCTTTATAGGAGACATGCAGTAAAAATAATTTTCACTTGTGCTGTCAGGCGATTAAAATTTGTAATCTAATTAATTACAGGATTAATCTAATTAATCTATTTTAATCTCATATCTGATAAAGGTCCCCAAATAAAGAATTTGAATTCTAGGTCATTACAAAATTGTAGTGCATGTGTAATCAATTGAAAACACCAAGTGGACAAGATTTGAAATCAACATTTTTATTGTTGGAGTGCTATTACTTATTAGTTATGCTATTATAGTTATACTATACCTATTACTTCTTAGTATTGGATGCTTCATAAATGAAATTCAAAAGAAAAAGACGTGATTCTGAATTTTCTGAAGCACTTTGAAAGCACTGTTTGTCAAAAGTGCTATACTGTATAAATAAAATGGACTTTCTTTCTTACTTCATCAACATGCCCAAAGGATCAAGAATTGGTGTACATTTTACACCCCCCCCCCTTTATTGAAACCTCCAGAACTGAATAGGCGTAAATGAGCGACTGTTCACCTCGCCTACACAGAACCAATGCTAAGTATGGTTTTGTTACCATGACAACCATGGATGGCGCAAGGGTGTTGAACAAGTGGCTTGTACTTGAAGAATAACCCAGAGTTTGGGGTTGGGTGGAGGGGCGAGTAAATGGCTGTAGTCTTCATACACTTGTCAATTAGTGAACAGCTCCGTGCATTTGGTGCATGCAGCAGACTCATCAACAACACAAATTCCTCCAAGCCCCGTCACGTCGAGAGCTTCAGAGCAATCACTATGTACCACTTGTTGAAAGCTAATGATGTTAGGTAATGCTAATCTATGTAACTAACTAAAGTTGGTGCGGCTTTGCTTACCTTTTGGCTTTGATGGTGTTTCAGACACTGCCCCTCTTATATATTGGAAGAAAAAGTTATGGCTCTAAACAGATTTTTCAAATCTCAGTATGAAGTTGAATTCACATCCAGACATAGTTGTCTTTGTTATGCCACTCAAACTACATGCAGGTTGTTGAAACATTCCTCAACTTGCCAGTCCTGACTCCTCTCCAAGTTGGAATCAAATTTGTTTGGAAAATTGGAATCAAATTTATTGTCATGGCACATGTCACAAGTACATAGCAATGAAATTCATTGTTACAACCCGTCCAAGAGACATAAAAATCAATAAGCAACAGAAGCAGACAGAATGGGAAGTCTGGCTGCTCGCCAAGTAGAACCCCAATTTCTCAGATGAAAAAAAAACAAAACATGGAAAGTGGGCGGTGGGGAAAAACAACACCAGACAGGCTATGATGATTCCTGTCAGGGAGGAGCGTAGTATGGATTTGTTTTAATAGGAAAAAACAAACAAACAAAAAAAACTCAGCAAACAGGCACATGACTGGAATACTTACACATAAATTATATATTGATATCTTAAATTCAAATAATATTTAAAAAGTATGTTTAGATGCAAATAACGTATCTTGTTGTTCCCCCCCCCCCCCCCCCCCCCCGCAGTTGTGTACATTTGTGGCCCCCTGGACACGTTCCTGAACATCATGAAACTCTTCCACACCGAGATCCCGGACCCAGAAAACTACGCCATTTTTTATCTGGATGTTTTTGCAGAGAGCTTGGCAGAGCGCAAACCATGGCAGAACTCTGACCTTGACTGGGACGATCCCATCAAGGTCTTTAAGGTAGGATGAACCCAAAACACATGCATTCATATGGACATTCATCCATTTTCTATAACTCTTGTCCTGAATGGAGTCCCGAGTCGGCCGGAGCCGATCCCAGCTGACTGTGGGTGAGAGGCAGCGCACACACTGCTCACCAGACAATCCCCGAATGACTTGTTGCAAACGGTGTCCTCCAGCCTTTTGAATTGAACTATCTTCCCAGTCCGAGCCCAGTATAATGCAAGCTGATGTGGGCTATATCCGCCTGTATTTTTTTTTAACCAGTGTGAGAGTTAAAACATTAATATTAATATTTCATGATTTCATTTGACAGCAGGTACATCTCAATATATTCCTGGCACATCTGCCGTTTTGTTATTAAGTTTTAACTGTAGTTTTCAATTAAGGCTCTGGATCAGTAAATATGCATTCATGAGAATTGACAAAAGTTAGAATCACTTAATGCAAACTAACAAAAGTCATTTTGCCAACATAATCTAATTAATTGAAATGAAATACATGTGAAGTTAATACAAGTGTTTAAGCAACACAATGTCTGGAATGGCTTTTTATAGATGAAAAGGCGATCGAGGGTTGCCATGGCAATTGGCATTGAAGATGCTATTCTGCTTATTCCAAGCCAGTGTAAAATATTTCTCTTTTTGAAAATGTATTTGCATAAGATGTTTAGACCAATACTGTTATGTGTTGCACCGCTATGATTCTACTCAATTATTCTATGTGTCCTTTTAGTCCGTTTTCGTTATAACATACCGACCTCCTGATAATCCGGAGTACAAAGACTTTCAGAGACGACTCCATGCAAGAGCACAACAGGATTTTGGTGTGCATTTGGAACCATCACTGGTATGTTAAATTATATGCGCATCATTTTGGAGTCCATGTTAAGCGACATGATCATAATGGTGCTTTTATGACTGCAATTCTTCAATAAAACCGCTGTCATCTTGCAGATGGACTACATCGCAGGCAGCTTTTATGATGGCTTTGTGCTGTATGCGAAGGCCTTGGAAGAAACGCTGGCTGATGGCGGAGCTCAAAACGACGGCATCAACATCACAATGAGAACACAAAACCGCCAAATCTGGGGTGAGAAAATACTGTTTACAACGTGTTTTGTAGTAAACCATTCTACTACATCCTACAGCAACTGTGTTAATTGTGATGCCTTTTTTTTTTTTTTTTACTGTGGCGCTATTTCATAATAGTATCATTTAAAGTTTTTACTTTTTCACTTACATAGATATTTATACCATGTATTATATTTGATTTTCTTCCACAATAGCAATTAACGTTTGATAGCCATTCTGTAATATTTTTGTCAGTTGAAAAAAAAAAAAGCTCAATGGCCCTATTTTGGTAGAATGGCGCCCGTATGGCGTAAAAATGGGCACATTTAATTTTTGTCTTGTTTAGCAGTTTTGAATTTGTCGACGCGCTATGCCTCCCTAGGCTTTCCGGCAATATTTTCACTGAAAGTAGACTAGATTTTAGACTGGGTAAAAGCAGGTCTAAGTGGTAGCGCAGGTGGTGTAACATGATTTTAATGCATTTGATCGAGGCGCAGGCAGACAGATTTGGCGCTCCGTGGACGTGTGTGGTGGATGTCATTGGATTTCATTCATAAATATGACAACAGCGTCGCTCTGAATCAATTGAATGAATTCTAATCATTATCATCTTATGTATATAACTTCACATTTTTAGACCTAGAGTAAATGTAATTATTTTAAACAGAATAAACTAAGTGCTAAAAACAGTGTTATTCTAAATGACACTTTTAAAAAAAAATTCAAGGGGAAGTCAAACCCCCAAAATCTTGACAACAATATGTTCTATGCTGCCACACTAGTCTAAATATGATATTCTGGTTAATATCGTGTTAGTGGAATATGGGTTCAGCAGCAAAACCCTGTAGTTTTTTATCAATATCAGATGGCAGCCATTTTGTCAATTGCTGTCGACTGAATTTGACATCACAGTTGCTCAGGTCTCAGGTAACAACCAATCACCGCTCAGCTTCAGAAAACAGGTGAGCTGTGATTGGTCATTGCCTGAGCCCTAGCAACTGTGATGTCATCTTCAGTCGACAGCAAGTGGCAAAATGGTCGCCCTCTGAGATGGATAAAACGGTGGGATTTTGCTGCATAACTCATATTCCACAAATGTAATATTAATCAGAATGTCACGTTTAGACTAGTGAGGCCACATATAACATATTATTGTCAAGAAATGTTTAAAGTTGACTTCCCCTTTAAATACAGTTTTTTTTAACAATGCATTTTAACCTAGCTTTTTAAGTGGTTTAATTAAGTTAAAATTGCAATATTGATCCCTATGTAAACCTAGCCTTCCCTCCACACAAATGACTTACACGCCACTTGAAAATTTATTTGCCCATGAAACTGTTGTAGCCACTCAAATGACTCTCCAATAATAACCATTAAGTGAGGCCAAATGAATGTTGACTCAGTCAATTTGAGATTACTGGCACACACTACAGCCAAATGAGATTATGATATGCCCTCTAAACAAAACAATGGTAGTGTTAATAAAGTGTTATGACTCAGGTCTCCACTTAAATTGTCCATTTAATGTTCGATGTGGCTGCCTACACAGCTGCTAGTTTACTCTATCGGCTACCACGTGCGCATTCACATCATTTTGCAAAAACAATAGCCTTTTGTTGTAGTATAAACATTTGGACGTTTTATGCTTCCTGTTTTTACAGAAACGGGCGTTGTTATGCTTTGAAGGCCACATTCCAGTTCATAATGATTTTACTGACGTCTTAGTAAGAAAGGAGCTCTTTTCTAAGAATCTTCAAATTGACATGGATCGAGAGTTGGCGAGTTGTCACGTGGAAATCATGAATCATTGTGTTCCAATATGATGCTTCATTAGCTGTGGGCTTGAGATGTGCACAGTGATACCAAGAAATGGACACGAATCTTTCGCATGCATGGTTAGGAACCATCTTGGAAGTATGCTAAAACACCATCTCCACGAAACCAAAACGCAAGAGCACAACAAACAAAGAGACATTACTTTGGTTTTATTATTCAAACCCCCTTGAGTTAAAAAGTATCTCAGATTTTAATAAAGCATGAAACATGGCACTGCCTGACCAGATTTTTAATGTGGATGTTGTTGCTAGGGGTGACAGGACTTGTTACCACGGACCACAAAAATGCCAGGGATATAGACATCAACCTTTGGGCCATGACCAACCAGGACACAGGAGAGTATGGGGTAAGTGTATCCACTTTATATTTATTGTTGCCTTTGTGTTACCGCAGGTTGCACTATGCAGCCAGATTGAAAATGAAAACCAACATTCCAGAATTATGAAAGCTTGCCAAAAATTCAGTTCTATCTTCCCTTCTCTCACTTTTACCTCGGTGAATGTACTTGTATTACGTTGTATGCAGCGTGTTTCAGTTGCAGAACACTGACCAAACATTAAAAAAAAATAATTCATGCTTTTTCATACAGCTTATCTGTACACTTTTTTTATAGGCTCAGTAGCCCTTTTATAGGCAAAATAGCTACAGTATATGGACACTACACATTTCACATTCTCAGTGAAAAAAAAAATGTTAGAGTTAATTTTAAACGGGGTATATTATACTGGTACATTCATCCATCCTTTTTCTACACCACTTATCCTCATTAATGTTATGAATAAGCTGGAGCCTATTCAAGAGGAGGTCACAGCAAATCATAGATATTGTTTGATGATGATAATGATTGCCGATTTTGAATGGCTTATAATGTGCTACATACGTTTTCTGAGGTTAAAATTATGCATTTTCAAGTACTGCATTTATGAGTGTTTAAAGATTTGAAATATGCAATGTGGGAATTTTGATTTTGAATAATACATAACAACAAACAAGTGTGTGCTTTTGAATTGAATATAATTAGAATGAATGGAGAGAATAAATGGTTTTGTGTAAGTTAAAGCCACATCCTTTGGCTCTTAGTATGTTGACAAATAGAGGGGTCCTGACTTCTCTGATGATTACATGTTTAAAACCTCAAAATTCCACCACCGTTAGGGGAAAGTATTTGTGTGTTGTGATCTACAAAATGTTTTTTCCATTTTCGTTCTTTGAGTGCAAAAAAAGTGGGTTAGCTACATATGACTTCAGTCAGAATTTCATACAGCTCCTCTGAGGCTCTTGGTCTCATTTATCCTTGGCTTTAATTGGTGCACTTCTGTGACCGATTGACCCAGGTAGTCAGCCTGGTTTCATAATTCCCATGCAGGTTTTAAGTAGTGTGGTTCCGATACAGATACTGGTATCGGCAGAAATACCGATACTGCATTAAAACAGTGGTATCGGTATCGGTGAGTACTAACTAGTGACATGCTGATACCATTAATTCCGACGCTAATATAGGACTTTGGATGCAGCATCTTGTGTAAATTCACTGATGTGTGACATGTTGACCGCATGCTGAGCCAAGATATCCTATTGGCCCTTGAATGCTCTGAACCAATGGCAGGACAGCTTTTTCATGTTGAGAAAAAAATAACTTAGGAATCGGTATGGTACTGCTGCAAAGCTAGGTATCAGAATCGGGGCCCCTAAAATGATATTGGAACAACACTAGTTTTAAGGCCTGTATTTGGCTGATGACCAGTCCTGGGTGTAACCCACCTTTTGTTAAAGTTGACCATCTTAGCAGTCGGATCTTTTGAGAGCTTAAAGTCTCCATCCAGGGGCGTGATGGCCATTGGGATGTTCCGGTGAAGTCCCGTCTGGCCAGTCCATTTTACGGCCAAATTGGTTTTATGGATCATTTAATAAAAGATGCAAAGGTTACAGGGTAGCAATAATTTCAAAAACTGCCAACTTAAGACACATTTTTTTAACGCTTGTGTTTGGTCTTCCAAAACGCGATTGTTGCATTAGCCAACCGCCATAACAGTTTCTGTTCGATTTTATTTCAACGTAATCTTGCAATGCTTTGCCATGGATCCAATCATAAATTGGGCTAAAAACAAATGCATACTGTATTCTGATGAGTACGCGTCATACAATACAGCAGTAAATAACCACAGCATAAGCACATACTTTTGGTCTGGGAAGAATCCTACACTATCTAATGATATTTTTAGGTAATAATAGACTTAATGTTGCTTTTGCGAAAACCCTTGAGTGGTCTGTCCAAACCCCAATCTTGACCTCATTTGACATCTTTGGCTTTCATATTGCATTACATTGGCTGTCTCTTAAATCTTTTAAGAGCTAGTGCTCCACACCGTTAATGTTCTCATGCAACCATTCTCTCCATTTTACAATCTATTATCCACAAAAAAAGTTTTGTGCTGTTCATTAAGTTAGAGTACATAAAATTATGTAACTTTCACATGTTCAATTTATACAGCACATATAATTTGTTTTGTGAAGCTCTGGAGTGATAAGCTACTCAAGGCCTGTATGCTACTATTTCACCGATTTCAGTCTTTGCAGGCCCTGCCCCCATACTCATCATCGCCATGTGCATTGTTTGGATAATCCTCCATAGGGGTGATGACCTTCAAGGTTTAAGTAGAGAGGGCACAACATGCTACAAGCATGGAGGGAAAGCAAAACAAAACAAAACAAAAAAGACCCTCTGACATGTGTGAAACTCAGGAGTCATGTTTCACAGCAGGAAAACAGATGTTCTACCATCAAAGTAAGAATCACACTCCTACTCGCTACTGGTTAATCTTTGCTCAGTCTTATATTAGGCACAGGCTGTCCTGTATAGTGTCCCGTGTCCACCATGACTTACAGCATAATGCACAAGATCCTGTTTTGTTTCTTTTCTTTCTTTTCTTTGGTCCTTCCTCGGGTCTCCTGACAGCCTCACGACTCTGGCTGGAAGTGTTCGGTTTAGGTGAACGGTATGGGATTTTTAAAATAGGTTTAATAGGCACGCACACACATACACGTACTGACCCACATACAAAAAAAAAAGGAGAGCAATGATGATGACATGTCAAATCGGTAAAATTATCGAAGGAACTGAGCTCTCCAGAAAAAATTAATAAATAAATAAAAAGATCCTGTTTTGAGTGAATGGTGACCACTAGATTGATTATCACAATGATGGAACTCAATTGAAGCATATTTTATACGCAAAGTAGGCGCTTTGTTAATAATCTCACATAGTCACAATGAATGTTAATTTTAGGGGTGTTCAATGCTACCTTTTTTCCCAGACTGATACAAGCACGAATACTCAACTCTTATGTGGTCACAGATGTCACGTACCGATACCCAGGCTTGGGGAGTAACGGAATACATGTACCGCCGTTACATATTCAGAAAATAAATGTTTTTTTTTTTTTTTTTACTGCTTTGAGAAAAATACAATGTAATCAGATTACAGGTACATTTATTAAAAATGGGGATTGTGAAGAACGGAAAGTACGTAGCCGTTGGGCGGCGCGTCCATTCGACGTCGTTGCTACAGTCAGATGGGTCAATAATGTGGCTCAGTCAGAACAGGGCCAGATCGGATTTGGACACTCAAAAACATTTGAATGGATTTGAAGAGGAATCCGATTGGAGTCAGATATGCCTGCAGTCTGAACGCAGCCATTATTTCTTTGGGGTAATTCAGTTCCTCCCACAGTCCAAAAACATGCTTATAAAGTTCCTTGAAAACCTCCAATTGGTTTTAACTGTGAATGTGAGTGTGAATGGTTGTCTGTATGTGTCAATCCCTCGCCTCGCTCATGTCAACAGGGCTCGGCTCCAGGTTTCCTGTGACCCTTAACAGGAAAAGCGGTGTGGAAAATGATCAAATTCATATTTTTTAATATCTTGTTATGAACATAGTGGTTATTTTGGTTCCTCGCCATCTGTTAAAAAAATCAATGGAATAAAATGATTCTTTCATTTTGTTTGTGCAGCTGGTTGCATACTACAATGGAACCATGAAAGAGATCATTTGGTCCCAAACAGAGAAGATCCACTGGCCCAGTGGGGGCCCACCGCTGGATAACCCGCCCTGTGTGTTTTCCACAGATGACCCTTCCTGCAATGATGGTATGACAAAAGCCATTCGTCATCTTCACCTTAACAAATTTACGAATTAAAACAATAATATGAAGTCCCTTGATGACATTCTAATATGTCATCATCACTTATGCAACATGAATCCCCACAGTATATTACATGGTGCAACCATATCATTTGTATGCTTCAATTGTATGCAACAGTGTTTTAGTGTAGAACAACAAGAAGTCTTTATTGTCCCAATGGTGCAGTTTGGTTTGCAACAGGGCAACACAATCAAACAGATGACAAATAAAACAAAACAAAAACATGTTTACACATTATTGTCTACATGATATCTGGAGTGCAATCTCATCATTGATTTAAATGCTTAGCAGATGATGGTACAAAATATCTCAGGTATTTATTAGACTTGGCTTTTTTTTTTTTTAAAAAGGCCAAACTCCTTCCTGATGGTAGTAAAGCCAAAATACATTAGCGTGATGTATATGGGGAGTATCTGCTATCCTACAAAGTAAAAAACCATATTTATTTATTCGCAATATACAATTTTCCCATATTTTTTTAAACAAATATAACAACTAACAAGTTTGTAAAAATGAATAAACAAATTCTTTGAATCCTTACCTGGACCAGTTGACCACCGAGGGCAGGGGTAGGGAACCCTGGTCCTCGAGAGCCACTGTCCTGCCTGTTTTCCATGTCTCCCTCCATCAACACACCCGATTGATAAACAAGATCATTATCAGGCTTCTACAGAGCTTGCTGATTAGCTGATCAGTTGAGTCAGCTGTGTGCAGCTCCCTGACCTAGTGTTTTCCTAAAGGACCAGTTCAGTTCCTAGGAATTCGGTTTTGAGGACCAATTGTCTTACGGGCCCTGGTGTTTTGATAAGCCATTTTTGAGGAGAAACACACTTGCAACCACTTCATTGAAAATACAAAGTTGACTTTTTAGATCGGGATCGAACGATATATTGCATTTTGTCCAAAATCAGTGCTAGGCTGTAATGTCTTAATTTGCCCGATTGCTCAATAAGGTCATTGAATGGCACATTACATGTTATATTTAATGTTTATCAGTGTTTTTTGGCTTTACTTTTTATTTTATTTTAATTTTATTATTATTATTTTTTTCCCCCATGCATTTCATTTGCCCATTTATTTACATGTGGGTTTTCTCTATTTGTGGGGCGGGCCAGTCCGGCAGTCGACTGTATAGTAAATATAAAAGTTTAAAATATATATATGTTTTCTCCATCTTCTGATCAAATGGGTGTTCGGTTATCAGTTTTTCTAATTCCTTGATTGCTGATCGGTGATCAGCCGAAAAATCTGAATCATGTAAAGCCAAATCAGGATGCATTGAAACTAATGAAACTCGTTTATGTCCAATTCTCCAAACATAAATGCACACCCCACCACCCAAAAATATATATTTTTAAAAAAAAATCTGTGAATTTGATCTTTTTGTTTGAATTTGAGTCTTTGAATTCTTAGATTATGACATTATTATGTATATTTTACATTAAGTGAAGTGTGCCTTTTAATTATATTGTAACAATCTTAGGTTATGCAGCTGTGTTTGTGCATGTGACAGCTGTGTTTTTTTTCCTTTTCAAAAATATGAATGTGGACATCTGTTGAACATATGAGAGACAACTGAGCGTGGAATCCTTCTCCTGTTTCCAGGTCAGCTGCCAGTTCTGGGAATCGTAGCTGTGGGATCTGGTTTGGCGCTCATCATTTTTGGAATCTCCAGTTTCCTCATTTACAGGTGAGTTTGAAAGCATCGTGCTGACGCAGTCTGTCTACGCTGCTCTTAGAAATATAAAGGTTATTTATGTGGGATGACAAAGCGATATGCCATTGAGAAGGGATTCATGGGTGATGTGGCAATGAGTTCCTGTGTGGTATTTTCACAATTGTTGCCACAGAAACAGCTGAGCAGGTGATGAACTTAAAAAAAGTGGGTAGGTGCGTTTACACTGGACCCAAACACACTTCTCACTTAATGATCATTAAGTCTATTGACTATGTTTGCTATTTGCTTCAGATTATGTCACACAGTTTAGGGATTCACACACTCAGGCTGATGAATGTGTGAAAAATTTGTTTGCTCATGTGTTTGCGGGTTATCAAAATAATTTGGCTTTTAAACTCTAAACTATGTCTACACAGTTTTGTCTTGAGGTCTTGTTGTAATGAGTAACATAATCTGCCACTGCAGTTATTCATTTTTCCTCTTGTAAATTTACATTATAGTTGTTATAAAGCAGCAGGATTAAGCCTTCCCTGCCATGTTTTTCCTATAGTCAGGATTTTACGGGAGAAGGGAGCGACTGAAATGGTGCCGGGCTTTTGCCACATTTTATTTGACTAATTTTGACTCATTTCTGGTTATTGCTTGCTTACACTACCAATGTTAGCCATGTGACAGCAGAAAAGATGTACATTTGGGGTCAAATGCTGTTGAGATATTTTTGTTTATACTTACTATCAGCATCACACATGATACGCTTGTTCCACAATGACTGTCTTTGTTGACATAACATAAAAGGTGGCATTAAACCCGTGTAAACTGGGAAAGAAAAAAAAACATTTTCGCCAATCAGAAACCTAAAGATAGTCATTTTTAGAATGGGCTAAAAGAAGAAATTATATATGAGGACTGATGTTGAAGTAAAGTGAAGACACATGGATAGGGCATATATAAAAAAAGAACAGAAGATCTAGTATGTAAGCATATATTAGGCTTGCAATATATAAATAATACATAAATGATAGGTGAGTGTCTTGCACTTATTAGTAGTTTCTTGGTTTGTTTCCTTGTAAACACCGTTAGAGTTTCCTCATTCTCTAATCTCGGCTGGTTCTCTTCCTCCAGAGACAGTAACGTTAATTGATTCTTGTGACAAGACCATCTGTCTTGGTATTTTCTTGCATTATAACATGACGTCATGGTCGTTAATAGCATGGTCATGGTGCTTATAGTTATACTGTGTAGTAGTAAGTGTGCTTCATTGTGACTGTTTTTATTTTTTTCTCATGACTCGAAGTCTGGTGGTGACTGGAACTCAAATGGAAAAAAAAGTTGACTACTGTATGGAGGTTGTGGTGCAATATTGACCATTTGCACCGACGTCACGTGATCATGACTTAGTGATTTAGCGACTGTTATTTTACAAATTATAAGTTATTATTGCCCATCGAGCAATCAAATCTACTACTTCAACCGAAGTTCGCCTGTCAGTTGAAGTTGCACATTTAGTCGGGACTCATAGAGCGCGATATTTACTGAAGTTGGAGATCGCTAGTTTGAAAACCCTTACCTTCTGTTGCCAGCTGTTTTTACCAAGTTAATCAAATCGCCGACGTTGCCGAAATTCACAGCGCACGACCTATATCATTATGTAGTCAATGCCGGTGTCTAACCGTCTCTCCTCCTTACACCCGAGCTGATTTAAATGCTCGTCGCTGGCGGTCTCTGGGACGAGATGTTACGCTCACACTGGGGGGACAATATACCTCGTAATGCAAAGGTAAAACTTGTTGATCATGCTAACTGACTTATTTTGACACATTCCGTTCTGTATTGAAACGCTGTGATGATGTTATGTTGACCAGCATGGGGGGGGTTAGGGTTAGGGTTATCGTAGTGGCAAGCTATGAGTTAACAGAAAGCGTAGAAGAAGAATCAGCAAAGAAGACGGAGATTTTTTTTTAAACTTTATTGCAATCTACAGAACAAACATTGCTTTGCATGTATGAAAACAACATGAAAAAGACGAACACAGGAGAAGTGACAATGGCGAATGATTCAAGTTCAACACCGCTTGTTGAACGTGGGAATAAAAAAGCTAAATATTTTGCTGCGCACAACGACTACGACATGGCTATCTGCCATTGCTGTTGACAGACTGATGGTTTGCGCGCAGTCACGCGAGAATTGCTGCATACATCATCAATCTGCTGACAATGCGTCGTCATCGAGCTGCGACCATTACGTCATCACTGGAGGAGTATCCTGCATATGGTGTCCAGACGGTTGCGTACGGGGCGCGTTTTGAAATCTTTCCACTCTGGAGCCCGGTTTCAAAAGTGATCGGTTTCAGGCTCCGAAACCGCGTCATCGTGTGGACGAACGACCAGAACGGTAAAAAACTTGTGAGGATATATTAAAACTGCCTTTTGTGTGGACAGGGTTTAAAACATGCTGGATAGGGGTCACCAAGGACCAGAGTTGGTAACCCCTGCTATACAAGCTCACCTTTTAACTCCTCAGGGTGCCCATAAATCAAATCGCTCAATTTACAGGTGTGAGTGACCATTTTTTTGGCGATGATCCAGTCCAAGTTGGGTCTGGCCACATGCGGCGGTCTGCAGATGGCTTTAATTGCTCAGCAGAGAATTGGCAGTTCTGTGCAACAATACGATTTGAATGGGAAGAATCCAAAACATTCCTTTTCCAAACAAAGCTCATCTTCTTGTAATTCCCAATGTGTTATGAGGAAAGAACACATACTACTCAATGTCCTCCTCTTTTCTGGTCTTTCTTTGTCTGTTCTCTGCCTTGTTGAATTTATTGGTTTGTTTCCACTATGTTGTCATGAACTTTATTTGGACTATACACCAAGCATGTTTGGGGAATGCAGGTCCAGGAAATAAAAACCCAGAAATAGTTTGGCTTTAGCCATAGGTGCGTCTACTCAACAGGTGGAGATGAGCTTGTTTAGCTGCCAGTTGATTAGTAGCACCTGTGGCTAAAGCCAATCTGTGGCAGGGTTTTCCCTTTCTGGACCTTGATTATCCAACCTTGACACCAAGGCCCCGTCCAGTTGGAAGTAAAGCCGGCTTCGTTCCTCAAACAAATCTCGTACACACAGACGCATTTCAAGACTTGCGTGTGTCCAAAAGAAGACGCTGAGGACGTTTAACGGCTGTAATGTATATGCCAAGTCTGGAGTGGCGCTGTAGCGCAGCCACAGGGAGTTGACGGAAAGCGTAGAAGAAGACAAACACTTTTATTTTCTCCAACTTTATTGCAATCCACAGAACAAACATGGTTTTGTATGTATCAAAACAACATCAAAAAGACGAAAACAGGAGAAGTGACAATGGCGGGTGATTCAAGTACAACACCACTTGTTGAATGTGGGAATAAAGAAGCAAAATATTTTGTTGCAAAAGCATAAGCAAGCGTAGGAGGCTGCGCAAAACGACTACGACACGGCTATCCGCCATTGTTGTTGACCGACTGACGGTTCGCACGCAGTCACGCAAGAATTGCCGCATATGCCATCAATCTGCTGACAATGCGTCGTCATCAAGCTGCGACCATTACGTCATCGCTGGAGGAGTATCCTGCATATGGTGTCCAGACGGACGCGTACGAGGTGCGTTTTGAAATCTTTCCACTCTGGATCCCGGTTTCAAAAGTGATCGGTTTCAAGCTCCGAAACTGCGCCGTCATGTGGACGAACGGCTTAAACGGTAAGAAACTTGTGAGGATACATTGAAACTGGCTTTCGTGTGGACGGGGCCCAAATCATTGTTTACCATACTAAATTCAATGCCGTTGTACTGATTGGTGGAAACGGGATTGTTGATCATTGTTTGAATCATTCATTAGGCATTTGATATAGAGCTCTGCCATACATTTTAGTGAAACTTGATCATTATTAGGGGTGTGCCCAAAAATCGATTCTCATAATAATCACGATTCTCATTTAGTACGATTCAGAATCGATTTTAAATGTCACAAAGTCGATTTTATTTAAATTATTTTATACTGTCTTGTTCTTGTTTGTGTGTGCCTTCATTGTGAACGCTGTTCATTTTGTGCCCAAGTTGGCCACTTAGGGTCAGTGTGGTTCTGCGCATTCTGATACACTTAAGTTGTAGCCACATTAGAGAATAGAAGGAAAGTCACGATCAAGTTATTACAATAAAATAAAAAAAAATTGCAGCATAGGAAGAGCATATGCCGGTGAGTAATGTTCTCTGTATACATTCCTGAAGCGTTTTGTATGCATGGGAGTTTTTTCAATGATAAAAGTGCCGCGAATAGCATGCTAATTAGCATTAACGAGTCAGGCTGGAGTAGACCATGACGATTCTTTGCACATCTTTAAATTGAAGCAGAAATCATTGTCAATCAAATCATTTTGAATCAAAAATCGTTCTGAATCGAAAATTGATTTGGAATCGAATCACCGACCCAAAAATCTGACTCAAATCAAATCAAATCATGAGACAGTCAAAGATTCCCACCCCTAATCATTATGATCTTTGTTTTTGGCCAGGAGTGGCTTCACTAGCCTCCGACAGCGAGTGAAGTCAATCATAATATTCAACTAGACAAAGTGCAATTTCTACAGAAATTGCGTGGGATTGCTGAAAAGCTGAATGCTAAGATTTGAATGCATGTGCTTATGAAGTAAATTAAAAGATATGTTACTAAAGTACTAAAATGTGGTCCAAGCGGGGTTCGAACCCAGGTTGCTCTAATCAGTCATGATTAATTGTGTATTTATTTTGAAAAGTGTTTAATCAGCATTTAAGCATTTAATGATTCCAGTAAAATGATAATCCATTTCCTATTATGATAGTTAGTTGGTATACATGAATATCACCTAGCATAATGGTCATGGATATATATTTGCAAAGTATAGTCGGAGGTGGAATTCGAACCTGCGACCTCCTGGTTACTGGACAATGCACTTTACCAAATGCACCAATGAGCAGTACCAGGCCGGTGGTAATGATGATAAGTTGTATGTACAGTATATAAGTGGGCGTGGAAAGTGGGACTTAGAAAAATTTCAATGTCTGTCCCATTGAAAATGAATGGGAAAAAGTTCATATTTAACGTTAAATTGTGCGAATGCTGTAAGGAATGTGAAGTCAGACAATGTATACCCCGGGAAACGTGAATTTTTGAAGGAACTTGACATTTGAATGGTGTAAATCAGAAATATTATGTGGGAGTTGTTTCATTGCAAAAAAGTGTGGAGGATAAAAATCACAATAACATATGTGGGAATGCTTCAATCAAATCAATAAGAACTTAATTTACTCAAAGTGCTCAGCTCAAAGCGCTGTACAGTAGTTTTTTTTTTGTCAATTCTGTAGGCAATATAAGTGTGGATTATTGTTTCAGTATTAGTTCTGGAGCGAAAGACCCACACATTTGCAATGTTTTTAAGACGATAAAATACAATCGCTGTTATGTGTCTTATCTGGTTTATAAAACTTAAATGAGAGCCAATAAGATTCTTCATGTTTTCACGACAGTTTGATGAGATTTGATATTTAATTGTCATGTTTGTTTTCCTCCATTTCATCTCGGCTCTGTAGCGTTTTCTCTTTAATTTAAAAAAAGATTTTCTTCATTCCAAGGAGGGTTTGAGTTTTACGTGTTTTTGGTTGCTCTTTTCCTAGAGGGGCATCTGTGTCCAGAATTGATCCAATTTTGCTGTTAAAATTAAAAACGGCTGACACAAGTTTGACACTTTTTCATGTGGATGTCAAATCAATTTCTTACATTGACTAAAGTAAATAAAATAAAAAAGTAAAATTAAGCTTGCGCTACAATGATTCCAGAGATATACAGACGCTCCCCAACTTACGAACGAGTTACGTTCCGAGCGATCGTTCGTAAGGTGAATTCGTTCGTAAGTTGCTTCAGTGCTATATTTGTATTATAATTTATGTTTAAAGCCTATATAAGTATATTTAAGGTTTATATAAGTATGTTTAAGGCTTGTACAAGTAACCTGCATTGGTTTGTACTGAAAAAAACTTTTAATAAAATGGAGTGAATACGTACAGTACTGTATGTTAGAGAGAGAGCGAGAGACACTTAATGGAAGAACACTTAGGAAGACACACGCGCAGACATGTTCGTATGTACCGTTGTTCGTAACTCGAATGTTCGTAAGTAGGGGAGCGTCTGTATACGCTACAGGTATTTATTTTTATTTTTTAAATCACTGGTATAATCTCTCAAGGGGAAAACCAACTCACATTCCACTGTAGATTGTCTCATGAAATTAACCCTAAACAAAGTTTCATGTTATACATTTTAATCATGTTTGTCTTAAACAATTAAGCAACTAGGGTTTATAAAATCAAACAAAATGTGCTTCATATGAATGGAAATGCATTTGATTGCTTTTGAAGACATACAATACTTTATACCCTATATCATATGTAATAACATATTAATAACACTATGGATTTGATCATGGTTGCACTACTGACTATTAACACTAATAAGTGTTAATCACCAGCCAATCAGAATGGATTTTGATCAGAGGAATGGTGGAAGAAAGACGAAGGAGCATCTTTCCACCTCAGGTAAGTCTTCTCAATCAGCATCTGAGTTGATTAAGTTCAATATCAAACTTCTACCAGATTATTTGATGCACATTGTGTACTTTACTTTGGGGGGAAGCAAAACTAACATTCACCCTTTCTGTTTCTTTTTCCAGCACACAGTTCAACAAGCACCAGGCCGATTCCTCATGAACTAGTTGACCTGGACTATTGGCCGGTAAATGTTGTGAAATGTCTACTTTTGGAATGCTTTTAATTGGAATCATTAAACTTGATTATAACATATCTATTTTTGTAATATTTGTAATTCTGTATTTAATTTTTGGTTCGAACCGAAAGTTTTACACTCCCACAACTAATACACACTGTAGTAGTGTACTGTGCAAAAGTGTTAGGGATTCATACAGGCACACTTGGCACCTAAAGTCTCTTTTGCTTGACTAGTATGAGCAATCTGTGCTCCATTACAATGGCAAAATTATTTGAGGTGGGTCTGAGAATGGTGCACACATGCAAGGGCACACAAATATTAACATTCATGAGAAGAACCAAGGGGTTTTCTGTACAGACACGAGGAATAAAACGTGTGATGTTCCTATCCCTAGTTATAAAGTCACGAAGTGTCCTCACGAAGCACAGATAACCGTGTAAGAATGAGAGGAAGGGTAACTGGGCCCAAGCACCGCACGGCACGACTGGCGAACGCTTGGGTCACTAATACAGCTGTTGTTTAAACAATGAAAAATGAGACTAGACTAGACTAAGTGCAATTTCTGGAGAAATTGCGTGGGAATGTTGAAAGCCGAATGCTAAGATTTGAATGCATGTGGAATGCTTATGAAGTAAATTGAGAGATAAATTATGACCTCCTCCTTACTGGACTTTTACCAACTGTGCCGCCGAGCAGTATTAGACACCTGGTAATGATGATAATAAGCTAGTTGTCTGTCCAATTGAAAATGAATGGGGAAAAGTTGATATTTAACTTGTGCGAATGCTGTAAGTAATGTGGAATCAGACCATATACACCCCGGGAATCGTGAATTTTTGAAGCAAGTTGAATTTGAACAGTGTAAATCGGAAGTACAATGTGGGAGTTGTTACACGGCAAAAATTGTGGAGAATGAAAATCACAATAACATATGTGGGAATACTTCAGCAATCCCACAATAATGAGATGTTATTTTTATGCAAATGCAAGCATAAAAAATAGGCAGGAAGCTGCATTTCTCAATGAACTGGAAACCTATTACATCAGTCTGTACCCATCCTATTATTTTACTGCTTTAAAATGGCTGTATTGAAAAAGGTCAGTAAAACAAAGAAACTTGTGGTCGCTTAAGACTTTTGCACAGTACGGCAAATCATATACTGAAAGCTATTTCTGACAAAGGAGCGTTTTAGTGACCACTCAGTGCTTGTCCTTGAGACAATAATCAGAAAGCTTTTCATGTCAAGGGAATTTCAAGACCCTAATGACGAATGCTAACAAGTGGCTTTGTGTTTTTGCAGACACCAGTGGAGCTTTGCTGATGGGCAAAGAGGATACCACCATCATGCAAGACCAACAAACTGCTGTCTTCACTACTTGAGCTACAAATCACCACTAAAATGCTTTATTTGAATTCTTGGCTAATCAGCCTGTATAAGCCAGAGTTTTTTATAATGAATATTTATTTCACATTAATGAAAAAGAATACAATATATAGAATCATTTATGTCTGTTATGTATTCAATGCTGCTGTTTGTATTTTCGTGAATGTAACAAAAAAGATTTTATACTCAGATATGTCTAATTGCTGGGGTCATGCAATTTAGGGATTTTGACTGCCCATATGGAATAATAGCAAAAATAGAATTCCCTATACTGTGAACTATATAAAAGTGTATTTTGGCTACTTTGGTAAATGGGTAATTGTTGATGAACGTGTATTATGGAAATGATATATATGCAACAGTGACATTTTTATTTTTGAATTGATCAGTTTAATAAAAACAACCCATCTGAATTAAAATGTTTCTTTCCTGTGGTGCTTTGTGTTACGAATATTTCACGTAGATTGACATGAAACAGGTAATGAAAATAGATGAATGCCTTGGGAAGAGAGGAACGCATACAATATTTATTCTCTATTATTATTGACTATTATCTACAATTTTAATATTATCCACAATGTAGGACATCTATAATATAGGACATACATCTAACACGGAAAGCTGGTTGCAACACATAATATTTTAATTTGAAGTTATGAGGTTAGCAATTAGCCATCTAACAAAACAAGCTAACTAGTAGCCACACAAGTAAAATGAAAATGACAAAATTACTATCTCGGTAATCTTTTTTTGTTTTGTTTACAATATAGGACATACATCTAACATGGAAAGCTGGTTGCAACACTTAATATTTTCAATTTGAAGTTAAGAGGCTAACAATTAGCCATCTAACAAAACAAGCTAACTAGTAGCCACACAAGTAAAATGAAAATGACAAAATTACTATTACGGTAATAATTATTTTCAGGTCACACGATGTCCAAATATGATCACTACATATCAGTTGTTAAAAGGGTACATTTTTGACATGGTTGTGAGATAGCGGCTCCCATGAGTTCTTTACTCTTGTGAATGGTACAAACTTCTGTCTTGAAATGGATTTCAAAATAAAAGTCCAAAATTGGTTACTTCTTTTTGGTCAAACCACATGATGAGTCATAAAAGGGGCATCATTGGACAAACTTATCTGTCAATGGTCCAATAACATACAAGTTTTTAAGACAATTTTGGAAGGAGGGACTGTCCGCAGGTTTAGCCAGGTGGCCACTCGGACTCTCTCATTTGATTTTGGAGTGTGTGCAGCAGCAGTGTTAGGGGATGTTAAGCAGAGCTGCTCCCGGCTCTGATGTTTTAATGGAGGGGCTGGTCCAGCAGAGGTATTCACATATGGGACTTATGAAACAATAGGCCCACTGTGGAGCCCCACACTTTGCTACTCGGGCTGCCAGAGGTCTCTGAACGAGGCTCTTTCAATAGAAAAATATATTTTTTTGTAAGTGGTGGATGGGGCGAGGGGATCACCGCTGGTTTGATGGTGTTTCCTGTCCTCAAAATGGACGCAAGCAGCGTCTGCAGTATTTGCAGACACAAACAAGCATCAGAGAAGTGATGTTTTCGACACAGTCTAACATGAGGAATAAGTAACGGGGGGGAAAAACGAGAGGTTGAAGAGAGGCTAGAACACAATATGCAAGCGCTGCAATAATTTCCTGCAGCCATCTGGAAGTGTTTTACACCTTTTAGACGGTGTCGGAATGCGTGAGCCTTGCTCGTTTGTCATTTTTTGAGTGAAAAGGATTTTTCTCGCGTCTGTCGAAACACAAACAGACACACGTATAAAAAAGAAAAAAAAAGAAACTGAAAGGCTTTGGACTAATCGCTGGAAAGCTGCTTCCCCTCTGTGGAATTCCACGGTTGCCAGACTGATGCTCGAAAATAACTCAGACCTGTCACAATTCTCAAGAATTAATACATCTTGTTACTTTTGTTTCTTTAACATATTGGCCAAACTCCCACAGCCAAAGACTTATTTGATTATAGTGATTTATTATTCTCATAGATAATAATTGCATTTGTATTAACTCATTCCAGAGTCAAACTATGAAAACATTATTAGATTTTCATGCATTTTTTGGGCAACATTTAGAGTTTAATCACTATATGGTAAAACAAAAACAAAAGTGCAAAAATAAGTTAACCACTGGATCCATCCATTTTTTTCATACCTCTTTTAAACTGATTACAGTTAAGATGGCTCTTCACCACAGGTGTCAAACTCGAGGCCCGGGGGCGAGATCTGGCCTGGCACGTCTTTTTAAGTGGCCCGCAAAAGCAAATCCAGCATGTCGACTTCCATGATGCTTGCTAAAATCTGTGGCAAAATTTGAAATTAACAGATGTAATAAATCAAAACGTTGAGATATTGCAAGCATTTTCTTGTTAATACAGTAATTTGCACGATATTAAACAAATAATTATGAATTAATTAATATTGATTAATTGATATTAATTATTCATGATTTCCTATTATATAATCAATTAGTTTGTTGTGTACTGTATATGAAAGAAAATGAGGTGATTAAACATTTACACTTAATCTTTTTGTCTCTATATATATATATATATATATATATATATATATATATATATATATATATGTATATATATATATATATATATATATATATCATAGCAAGTAAAGAACACTGTGTTAACTAAGTCTGTAACTGACAATTGGAATTAGTTCTTACAAGAACAAGTAAATTGGCGAAAGTGGCCTTTTTTTTTTTTAAATCTACTATGCTAATTCTTTTTACAAATGACACCAAGGAGCCATTTGTCCTCCACCCACCTCATGATTGAACATACAAACAGGCTTGACAAGAGGCCTAATAGAACTATACATCATGTACCTATGATTCCTAACCAGTGTGTTAAGGCACCCTCGGGTAGTGTTTGTCAATCTGTATTGAGCTAATGCACATATTTCACATCAGAAAAAAATCTCACGGCACACCAATTAGCAAAACGATCCACAAAAAGTGTATATACAAGTTAATAATGTACATTCTGTCATCTAGTGGAAGAACGTGTTTGTTTTGCCTGTTACTATATGTGGTTGGCATCGATAAACCAACAAAAAATTATTATTGTTATTATTTTTTTAATTAAAAAATAGGATAATTTCCAGCGGTACACAAATGTGTCACAGCACACTGATTGAGAATCACTGACCGTGAGAGACCATCAATACTAGGAATTTTTTATCCCACTTTTTTTCAGACCAATACCAGTACGAGTACTCAAATCTTGAGTAGTCACCGATACAGATACCAAGTATGGATACCACTAGTACTTTCGATACATTTCCCCCCAAAAAAATCAATGACAGATATTTTTAAAGAAAAACGAATATTTCCCAATCTATTTTTCTTAAAAAATGCATGAAATTAATGTTAATTTTCTATTCTTCTAATTTCTACTTCTTGATCGTAAAACGGCCACAATTACCGACAGCTTAAAATAAGGCTGAGTCCAATACAATACCTGGTATCGGTACTCACCCATGCCTTAACAATGTTGCGGGAAATTATACAGTTTCACTTATTTTGTCAGAAATGCATTATTTATTAGTTACAACTACAACATTCAATTATTTATTAATTGTTTTAATTGATTGTGGCATTTTTATATATTTTTTTGGCTGACTTCATTTGGTTCCATTTAGGTCTTGACTAAACAGGTCTGGAGGTAAACAGGCTTGGGTGCGGTCAGTGGAAATGAACTTAGCTTTCCAAAAAATAAAAAATAAAATTAAAAAAAGTGATTAGCCAATTTATTAATGATTTAACAAAGGGGGCAAGTACTTTTTCCACACAGGGCCGGTAGCTTTGAATAGTTTTTTTTCGCCCCTCAACTAATAGGATTGGGCAAGTACAGATACCCAGCCTTATTTCAAGGTATTGATACTCGCCAATACTGGTATCAGCTGCTCTCTTGTGGCCACTTGACGGTTAGGAACTAGAAATTACGAATTTGAAGAATGGAAAATTGCCCTTAAATTTCATACAATTTTAAGGTGGAACATGCTATATTGGGATATATTAGTCTTTCTTTAAAATGATCTGTCATTGTTGGGTAGGGGGGGATTTTAATAATCCAAAGTACAAGCAGCATCAGTACTTACTGGTATTGGTTTCGTTGACTACTCAGTTGAGTATTCGTACTGGTGTAGGTCTGAAAAATGAATAAATAAATAAAAACACCATTTTATATTTACTTGGGTTATTTAGTATGATATTTACATTTAATTCAATTTGAATTTAAATGTGAAACAATGCAAAAAAAAATTGGAGTAGTACATACGCTTTGAATTTCACAACACTGTAAATTGCGAGAATATCGTATAAAAAAAAAGTATTTGCGTATCCTTGATTTAAATGTATTGTGTCATGTTATACAGCTGGCCTTCTAACTTACCTTGACCTCTGGTGAACCTTTGCGAGTATTTGTGACACAGTCTATTGCTTTTGCTTCTTATAAGATGAATTGCCGCAATTGTAACTACGCAATAAAGGATGCAGTAAAGTTTTTATTTTTTTCTCAATTTTACAACAAAACCGATTTTACCGCTTTTGCACTTTCTCCCATTTGTAGGAAACTCAAGTTGGAGAAAGAGCTGGCTGGAATGCTGTGGAGGATTCGCTGGGAGGACCTCCAGTTTGAGAGCCCCAATAAATACCACAAACGAGCCGGCAGTCGTCTCACGCTTTCGCAGGTAAATGACCGCCTCATATTTCACTACATGATTTCTTTCCAATTACAAATGAATACAATTTGTCCGTATGAGGTTAAAGAAGCATAAAGTTCCAAAGCGCTGAAATTGTTGTGAGGCAGACAGGCAGTGCTACACCCACGTGAGCTCATATTAAAGCTGGCAGGCCTGAAAATGTCATCTTAATTCTTTTCTTTATATTGCCTTCCCTGGCAATGTCGCTGGCTTAGCCTCTCCTGTGCAATTAACAAGTTGCTCTTCTGCCAGCTTCTAGATAACACAACATCCAATTGCTTCCTTTTACACCAGACTTATTGTCTGTCTGTTCTCAGACAGGAATCCCAAAATGATCATATGACACGCTCAATGTTTTGCGATCGGCACAGAAAAGCAAGCAGCGGCATGCAGCAGCAGCACCGAAAGAGTCCAAATCTTTTGTTAACACATTCCAAGTTGCTTTGCCAGTGGTTTATTGAAGGTGGCTGGGTTTGTGGTGGCAAGAACATATGAAGTGATCGTTAAAATAAGCTTTTGCCTGGCTATCGTCCCTATATTTAGAATACCTTGTCGAGTGTCAGGTTCTCTTGTTTGAGTGCTCATGCATGCGGGTTGAGCCTCGGCTCACAAATGTTTGTGAGAAACATCTTTTTCCATTTTTTTTGTCCTTCAATCCCAGGATTACACAGTGTATTATTATGTATATATATTTGAATTATGTAAACATTTGAATTTAGCTTTTCTGGGAAAGTTTTCATCACTGCTATTAGCTTGCCGGGAGAGTCTGATAAAAGAATGTGACTCGAGGATGATGTTCCAGCATGAGCATCACAATTGTGATGTACTTTGGGGGGAAAGGACGCTGCACTGCCTTGAGAATGGAATGGACTGGACATAAAAAAGTCCCCATAATGTTAAATTATGTTTGTGAGAGAATGAAATAAAGTTGTGTTAAGGTTGTGTGATGTTAACAAGGAGGTGGCAAAGTAATGTTTTTGGTTTGAATAATGGGGAGGGAGATGGTAGGCTGTTTGGTCTGATGTAGCCAAAATGACCTCTAAATGCACTCATAATATGTGTTGATCCAAACAGACCATTTTCTGCCGTTGGATTTAAAAAAAATGTTATGCAAAACAATGCATCGTTAAATAGGGATGAAACGATAACAGCAAAGGCCAGGTTGATTCCTATTTGTGCATTACAGCACCCTCTGGTGGTTAGTTTATTAGTGCAGTTTAATTTTAATTAGACATGTTTTGGCCAGCTACGTTTAAGATCCAGACTAATGGCCAGGTGAAGTGGAACGCAACATGTCTGAGTGCCTCCACACATTGACTTGATTCACAATGTGTGCGTGCTTTAGCAAGTGCCTCAATATTAAGTGTTAGCTAATTAGACTTCTATAGACAATACATTTAAAATAAAAATGACTAGCCAAGCCTATTTCTTTGCCACTGCTTTCATGTACAAAAATACAATAGTTTGCTTTTGGATGATGATGATAGAGAAGTAGAGAGAAGGTCAGAAGGAGCTGCATTGTGTCTTTGTAGATCTGGAGAAAGTTTATGACAGGGTGCCCAGAGAGGAACTGTGGTTTTGTATGAAGAAGTCTGGAGTGGCAGAGAAGCATGTTCAAGTGGTGCAGGACATGTATGAGGACTGTAAGACAGTGGTGAGGTGTGCTGTAGGTGTGACGGAGGAGTTCAAAGTGGAGGTGGGACTCCATCAGGGATCAGCTCTGAGCCCCCTCTTGTTCTCTATGGTAATGGACAGGATGACAGACGAGGTAAGACAGGAATCGCCATGGACTATGATGTTTGCAGATGACATTGTGATCTGTAGTGAGAGCAGGGAACAGGTGGAAGAGAAGCTAGAGGTGTGGAGGTTGCTGAGTTTCCAAATGCCAGGCAGAAGGTCTAGAGGAAGACCAAAGAGGAGGTTTATGGATGTAGTTAAAGAGGACATAAAGGTAGTTGGTGTGAGAGCAGAGGATGCAGCTGGACGGAGTCCCAAAAAAAAAAAGTTCCCCACGGGGAAAATAAAAGTATATCGTATCGTATCGTATAAAGTGAGAAAAACACAACCATCCCCTGACCTCAACCCTATTGAGAACTTGTAGGACAGCCAGGAGGCAATTTTTGCATTCTCAAATAAGATGCAGGCAGAAACTATCCATTACTACAGATCAAGTCAAAAAGTTAAAAAATAAAAATAAAATGTCAAGTCAAGTAAAAAAAAGAAAAGGATTCAGGCTATAAATTAACATGGTCGTATGCATGCACACACGTTGGCCGGAGCAGCAGGGTTATCAAGAGCTACTGTATAACTTTGGGCAGTAAAAACTCCAAGTGTGATATAAAAAGATAATTAAAGATAATGGACATCCAGATTATATCATGTTATGTTACATGTACAACATGTAATGTTTTTATAGTACAAAGACTAATTCTGCTCAATATCTACAAATTCCTTCTTTTTTTTTAACTGCTGTGCTTGCATAACAACTTGCAACACTTTATTTTTAGTGGTTTAGTTCAATGATGTCCCCATTATTAGAAGCTAATTTAATTGCTGAAGACAGTGGAACATTTGATTCACCGTGAACTGCATTGTCTATTTTGAAAAATGCTGTAATAGCATATGCCTAATAATTTGGAGCAGAGTGTAAGGTTTATGTCTTTTCCAGATCCTAGTTTCCAATGTGCTCCCAGTGTTTGCATTCTATCCAATTGTGAAAATGATGATGTTCGGTGTCTGCACGCACTGCCTCCGCAATGCACTGATTCACTCTGTGACAACATATTTACACAAGGCCTTGAGCTGCTGTTTTGAAGACTTGAACACACTTAAGTTTTTTATGAATTTATTTTGCTGCTAAGTGACACAATCGAAAGTGGACAGAATTTAATCCTCTTTGCTCAAATTGACTCAAGGCTAACACCATTTTTCATCTTTTTCGCCGCAGAGAGGCTCCAGCTATGGCTCCCTGATAACTGCTCATGGAAAGTATCAGCTATTTGCAAAAACGGGCTATTTTAAGGTAAGGCTTGGTGAGTTCTGACATTTTCAACTCTCTCTTTTGCCACCTACACATGTACATGCTCGCCGAGAATGCTGGCGAGGAGAAAGCGTGTGGGCGAATTTAGGTACCGGTTGTTGGTTTTAATGTGAGCTGCAGAATGCGTCAGGATTCCTTTTTTTTCTTCCTTTTTCCCCTCCTCCCTGTCTCTTTCGACACTCGCGCCTTGCAGTCTGGACATGACAATCAACTTGTTGCTGATGTGAATGTGTCTGTGCATCGTGGAGGAGGTGCAAGGAAAAACGGCAAATAAGTGTCTCAATAATGAGAACGATGATTGTGTGTGTGTGTGTGTGTCTGTGTGTTTAGCTGCACGGCACCGGTTATTAAATATTTCATTCACTGTACGAAAGCAAGCAAACAGCAATTACCAGCTGTATATTTGATGCATTTAATGAGCGTTCTAGCTCAATAAGGACTCATTAAAGTAGAAGTAAGAAAAAATAGTTGTCAAGCTTCTTGGAAGTTGCTAATGAATACAGAGGAACCGCTAATGTCAAACACAATCTGTTCTGGGACATTGGTAGACTTTCTTCATTTTCTTCATCTTTCTAGAAAATCTTTCTAAGAAATGTTCCAGTGTCCAGGGTAATTTTTTAAAAGTACATCGGTACTCGTTTAGCAGTTTTTTTTAAACCCCTTGATTGCTGATCAGTGATTGGCTGAAAATCCTGATCGTGTAAAGCCTTGTTCAAAACCACATTATTATTAATAGATCTAATGGCATTCTATCTGTACTTGAAATCAATGAGTTCTTAAATGTAAGTACTTAGGCTGCGTTCAGACTGCAGGCAAATCAGATGCCTCCTCAAATCCGATTTTTAAGGCTGACTGTCCCGACTGTTTTTAGCAAGTGTCCAAATCCGATCTGGCCCGGTTCAGACTGAGCCACATTATTGACTCATCTGACAGGTTGCTGTAGCAACGACGTTGAACGGAGGCGGCGCCCAGCGTGTGTAGTATTTGACGTCATGTGACACTATTTACCGCTCCGTGCTTCCTGTTCCTCGCAAGCGCTTTAAGCGTTTAATTTTCTTCATTTTATTTATTTATTTATTTTTGATGACCATTTATCTATGGCTGTGGCCGAGCGCTATTTCGCAATTTCCGGTTGCACATGTGAAGATCTGATGGGGTAGCAAGACCGGTGTTGTGCCGCAAACTGCACCCTGTCGTAAAATGCACCCCGCCTCCTCATACTCGTTCGAGTTGCCCCTTGTTTAATTACGCAAATAAAAAAACAACAACAATTAATTCTCCCAAAAAACGACGATACACCCTCATTTGTTCCGTTGTCGGAGAAAACGGGGATTAATGGAGATAAAATCATGCACCCCATCGCGGGAGCGGGTAGCACAAAACCAACAAACAGCAAATCATCATTAAGTGCATATTTACAATTCGGCACCCGTGAATACTTATATTAGTACCCCCACCCCACTCTTTTTTTTCATCTTTTTCAGTTTTTCTTTTCTTTTTTTAATTTTGTGTTTTTCTTTTTTGGCAGAGATTTTATCTCCATTAATACCCATTTTCCCCAAGGTCCGAACAAAGAGGGTGTTTCGTCGTTTTTGGGAGAATTATTTGTTTTTGTTTAATTAATTAAGTGTCAACTTGAACAACGTATGAGGAGGCGGGGGTGCATTTTACGGCAGGCGTGCAATTTGCGGCACAACACGGTCAAGGCAATTGACTGCCGAGCATGCAAGGAAACAGCCGGGTGTCAAGATGGGGGAGCTTGAGGACCCAAATGCGGGAAGACAGGGCGAGGAGGCAGAGGTTCAATCGAAAAGAGGGATCAAAGCATGGGGGGACCAACAAGGCAAAAACGAGCAGCATGACATGGGGAAAAGACAAGGCAAAAACAGGCAGCATGACAAGAGGAAAGACAATGAACCGACACAGAGGGGAGACAGCAGACAAAATACACAGACAAAATACACAGACACTAACGACACAACAAGACACACCTGGGGCAAGACACAAGTGGCTGAGGGCACTGATTGGATCACACGAGGAAGGGCAGGATCACACTTGACAACAACAACAACAAGACCAAGGAAGACACACAAGGAAAACAGAACCCAAACATGACACCGGGCAGCGAACCGCATGTGGTTTCAATCCGTCCCGCAAAAATCGGATTTCATGTGCTTTGTGACTGTTCAGACTACAAAAGAGCCATCCACATTCAACCTGGATGGGCTAAAAATCGGATTTGGGCCGCCAGTCTGAACAAGGCCTTAGACTTGTACACTGTCTGATAAAAAGTAGTATTCGTGCATCGTTATTAGGTAAAAAAGTGTGGAATGCTCTGACTTATAAATTTTGCCATACGGACCAAACTCTGCCGTAAACCAACGTTTTAACATACCGGTACTTGTACAAGTTTGTACAAGTAAGACGAATGACAAAGGCTTATTTGGTGAAGGTGCAGATGTATCTCACGCACTGTAAATTTCAGTCTCTGTTGTTCTTTTGGCGTTTTAGAGTTTCCAAGTTGCCTAGTGACTTATTGCTTCATATATTTTATGACATGAGTGGAGACACCGAAGGCTCATCCATTTATAAAGTATACTTGTCTTCCATTCATTAATAATTTGCTGAGTGGCTAATAATGTTGGACATTCAACATAGAGGAATTCCAAATTGTAAGAAATGTTACTGACAAGAAATAGAAATGCTCAGAATGGTCTGATCCATTTGCTGTGTGACAAAGTTTGTAGCACAGTAATATTATACAGATGCTAGTGTTAACACAACATGTGTGATGTGTTACCATGGCAATAAGGTCCTAAGCCTTTCTATTAGAAGCAAGTGTACCATCAAGCTGATTTGGAAGATGATATGGTTGGATAAAATGACCTTAGGTTTTTTGTTTTAATGGGTGCCTGGATTTCCTCTCTTCATTTTTATGGGCAATTTGTGCGGTTGTGAGTCGTCAATTGGCAGAAATCTCACACCTAATAATGTGTGCTGTCACTGTGTCTTGATTGCAGGGCAACCTGGTGGCTATCAAACATGTCAACAAGAAGAGAATCGAGCTCACCAGACAAGTTTTACTGGAACTCAAGCATGTAAGTGTTGGTTATATAAAAGATTTGACCATGAGTGCTTCATTTGGTCACTTTTGGAGTGATATATTCATTGATTCACTGCAAGACGATGCATTAAAATACATTTGTGGAGGAAACAACAACTATTAGTCATCGGTTCAAAAAGCAACTGCCGCATTCTGCAGATTAATTATTTATTTTATTTTTTATCTGTTTTTGAAGAATGAAATAAAAAACAACAACATTGAGGCTAATTCTCAGATAAGGTTCTCAATACAGTATTAATATTAATTATTAGGTACAAAAAATAATAATTTGTGATGATTTTTGGATAGTATTATTCACTCCAGTTATGTATAATGGAAAAATGGGTGAGGTACCAAACTATTTACTCTTTTCTGTCTGGCTTGGTTCGTTTCTTTCTTTCTTTCTTTCAATTTTTCTTTGGCACAGTACCATAGAAACAGAACCTACAGTCTGTTTAATAAATTACAAAACTTCACAGTGCAAGTAAAAATTATAGATATCTTGCAGCAGGGTTGGACTGGCACAAAGAAAATCAGCCCTGGCATTTTGACAAACAGCTCAGAAACCCGCACACGCGCGCACCTACGTATGTTTGCAACCCCCTCTGTAACTGACACATCATTCTTCTTTTCCTTTGGGCTTTTCCCTTCAGAGGTCGCCACAGTGAATCAGTTGCCTCCATCTAACCCTATCCTCAGCATCCTCTGCTCTCACACCAACTACCTTCACATCCTCTTTAACTACATCCATAAACCTCCTCTTTGGTCTTCCTCTAGACCTCCTGCCTGGCATTTAGTAACTAAGCATCCTTCTGCTAATATACTCACTATCTCTCCTCTGGACATGTCCAAACCATCTCAGTCTGGCCTCTCTGACTTTCTCTCCAAAGCCTCTAACATGTGCTGTTCCTTTGATGTACTCATTCCTGATTCTATCCATCCTGGTCACTCCCAAAAAGAACCTCAACATCTTCATCTCTGCCACCTCGAGCTCTGCCTCCTGTCTTTTCCTCAGTTGTACTGTCTCCAGACCAAACAACATTGCTGGTCTCACCACAGTTTTATAAACCTTTCCTTTCATTTGAGCTGAAACTCTTCTATCACACATCAAACCTGACACCTTTCTCCACCCGTTCCAGCCTGCCTGCACACGCTTCTTCACTTCTTTTCCACACTCTCCATTGCTCTGGACTGTTGACCCTAAATACTTAAACTCTTCCACCTTTTTGGTCTCTTCTCCTTGTAACCTCACTCTTCCACTTATATACCTCCCATTCACACAAAGATACTGCGTCTTGCTACGGCTAACCTTCATTACCCTCCTTTCCAGGGCAAACCTCCACGCCTCTAGCTTCTCCTCCACCCGTTCCCTGCTCTCACTAAAGATAAGAATGTCATCAGCAAACATCATAGTCCATGGAGATTCCTGTCTAACCTCGTCTGTCATCCTGTCCATTACCATAGAGAACAAGAAGGGGCTCAGAGCTGATCCCCTGATGTAGTCCCACCTCCACTTTGAACTCCTCCGTCACACCTACAGCACACCTCACCACTGTCTTACAGTCCTCATACATGTCCTGCACCGCTTGAACATACTTCTCTGAAACCATACTTACTGCTGCTCATAAATGTTCACCTCTGCCCTCAGTCGAGCTTCAGCTACTCTTTCCTATTGCTCCATTGTGTGGCTCATCAGCTTTATTCCTCTGTAGTTGCCACAACTCCTCTGCCTTTGCCGTATTTGTCTTCCTCACCACCAGAGTCATCTTGCACACTACCATCCTATGCTGTCTGGATACGCTCTCACCTACCACTACTCTGCAGTCGCCGATCTTCTTTAGATTACACCGTCTACACAAGATATAGTCAACTTGTGAACTCCTACCTTCACTCTTGTAGGTAACCCTATGTTCCTGCCTCTTCGCTAAGAAAGTATTCACGACAGCCATTTCCATTCTTTTTGCAAAGTCAACCACCACCTGTCCTTCTGCGTTCCTCTCCTGGATACCAAACTTGGCCATCACCTCCTCATTACCTCTGCTTCCTGCACCAATGTGTCCATTGAAGTCTGCACCAATGACAACTTCTCACTTCTAGGGATGCTTTGCATCATTTCTTCAAGGTCCAACCAAAATTAGTCCTTCTCCTCCAGCTCACATCCTACCTGTGGCGCATACCCACTAACAACATTGATCATCACACCTTCGATTCCTAGCTTTAGACTCATCACTCTATCTGACACTCTTTTTTACCTCCAGGACATTCCTAACAAACTCCTCCTTCGCGATAACTCCTACTCCATTTCTCTTCCTATCAACACCATGATAGAATAACTTGGACCCTGCTTCTAAACTTCTAGCTTTGCTCCCTTTCCACCCGGTCTCTTCAACATACAGTATGTCCACCTTCCTCCTCTGCATCATGTCAACCAGCTCTTTACCTTTTCTTGTCATAGTTCCAACATTCAAAGTCCCTACTCTCAGTCCTAGACTCTTTGTGTTCTTCTTCTCTTTCTTCCTACGAACACACCTTCCTCCTCTCCTTTTTCAACCAACAGTAGTCCAGTTTCCACCAGCACCCTGTAGCACCGATGGCGGTCGTTGTTAACCCGGGCCTGTAACTGACAAATCATTGTTTGTCATAATTGTTCACAATTCAAAATGCTGCGTTTTAGTTTTTTTTTTTTTCTGCTTGTATCAAGAGTGTGTTGGTTCTGGATATGGTTGTATTTTATTTCATGAAACCATGACTGTGGATGGTATGATTAACAATAACATCTAAGCCAAGTTGTTTGTTTGCTATTGTGTAAAAAATAATGGATATAATTTACTTTAGCCGCAAGAATATATTCTAAAGACTTCTTATAAAATTCGTATTCAGACATGACCCCTGATCCAGCCTGGCTTTCGCAGAACTGTCCCCCTGCTGTTGATTGGTTCATTTGCTGTCAATATTGTGGGCCAGAGTCTCTTATAATACAATGGAACCACATCTGCCCAAAAAGATCCCGGCCCACCACCTGGCATCTGCTCTGTATGATGAAATCCTGTCTTGCTTTTCTAGCACAACAGACTAACTTAAGTGTCAGCACAACAGAGCTCATGAGATGACATACCTTGCCTGTCATTATAAAACACATTTTGGAAAGTAACATCTATCTAGTCCCATATTCAAATTGTGTGTCTGAGCTCTGTATGTATATATTTTTTGACTTGCCACGGGATTCACAGCCGGTTAGAGAAGATCAGTTAGGGCTTCCTGTAAGTCTGTATGGCCTCTTAGTCAGTCAGCAGGCCACAAGGGAAAGGGGCTGCTGTCTGAGCTGGCAACTTCTCAGACCTCCCAAAGGCCCGGTCGCCCGTCAAGCCTCAGCTCATGAAAAAGTCAGCCAAATGGGGGCCGCTGGTGGAAACTTAACCACTTGACTCCCAGCTCGCCTCAATCGCCCCCCCCCCCCCTCTCACCAGTCAGTAGGCGGAATTATATAGGCCAAAGGGTAGGCTAACATCTCCCGGGTTGTAAAACAGGAGCAAGCAACTCCCGAGTTTTGCTGTGAGAACGGCTGTCAGTCATAGACTTTGAGGTAGAAAAGTAAAAAACACGGTTTTACCTGCTGGCTTCAGCAATATAATTGGTTAGTGCTGCTCGGTTGTGCCGAAGGCACCAGGAAAACCTTATCATAAAAAGCAAAGTCCCACAATCAATGATCTAAATTACTCAATAACCAGTTTACGTCAATCTTGTTTTTTTTTTCCCAGACTGTTTTAAATCATAAGTGAGATTTGATTGTGTTTTCCATGCCAGGCAGATTTAGTTATTGAGATTCTGCTTGGCTGTAGTGCTCCTGCTTGTACATCCTCTCAACACATTTTTTTTACCGCCCCATACACACACTGCCTCATTCATAACCACCAAGAGCAAATTATGCACTTGCACGTTTCAACTAGGTGCCCTGTGCACGAATCTGTCTCAGAATGCAGAAATAGACGTTGTGCCAACTAACTGACTGCAAGTACACGATTTTGATGAAATGCTGGCAGGAGTAATCCCAACTCTGAATATAAATTAACTGCCAGTCCTTTAGCCTGTCCTGTGTTTCCACAGAGTTGGAGAAATGTGATGTTTGGAAAGTTACACTGTATTTGTGTTATTTTCAGATGAGAGATGTCCAGTTTAACCATCTCACCCGCTTCATTGGAGCCTGCATCGACCCTCCCAACATATGCATTATGACGGAGTACTGCCCCAGAGGCAGTCTTCAGGTAATTTCAACTATTTGAAGAATACTTTAAATTAGGGGTGTCAAAATTAGTGCGTTAATTTAGAGTTATTTTTTAAATTATTTTAACACACGATTAATGACTGCCCCTTACTTGGAAAGGCTGTACTGGTAGAATTTCAGTCCAACGCAGTTCCAACGCAGCAGAAATGTCCACGCCAAAATTTAGTAGTAGGCTAATAAATTTAATAATAATGCATATATTTGTGGAGACTGGCGTCAAGTTGTATTTTACCATTTTAAAAATGTGCATAATTTCACAAGATACTTCAAGTTAAAGTATTTATATGTTTTGATTAATGTTTTTTTTTCATAGAGCATACAGAAAGCTTTGATGCAGCTTCTGACCTGAAGAGGTCGCTAAAAGCAATGGTAGTTATTAGAAAAAACGGCCAGCAGGTGGGAGCAGAGTATAAGAGATCAGCCAGGGCCATGTTGCAACAAGCTCTTTTTTTCCCCAGGGTTTTCAACAGGTTTGTGAATGATTGATGAGCTATATTCTAATGCTGATTGCTGCAAAATGGAAACAGATACAAATATATTTTTTTTACCTGATGAAAGGAGATACTCTAATCTTTCTTTTGTTTTTATAGCAAAATCAGTTAAAATCCAGTAAAACAGCCAGGAGCGAAGGGGGTTGCTTCAGTGAAAATGGCTGGGAGTGAATGAGTTAAATACGGTCAAAAGTATTCGCCGGTCAAAAATGTTTACTCCACATTGGCGGTTCCATGCTTCCATAGGATATTGATACCCGGTATTGGTATTCACCCATCCTTAGATAATAAAATCGTAATGTAAAACCATCCCCAACTATTTTTATTCCAGTTTTAGGTGACTGGTAATTCAGATCTATCACAGCAAAGAACACAGAAAGTAAATTTGGTTAACTTGGAATTTCCCCTCTAGGGATTGAGTTCACATCTGGTTTAGTCCTTAATTATAAACTATTCCTGAAGGAAATCACATGAAAAGAAAAATAATCTGCATACATTTGATCAGATGACAAATATTGTTAAAAATGTATTGGGTTATTTTATTACTTTTAATAAAGCCAAGTTATACATGCAAGCAAAGAACACTATAAAGTAATGTGTCTTCTTTTATTAATGGCTTCTTGCTTTGTCAAGAAACAATAGCTGCTGAAAGTTTGATGATTGGCTGAGGGACTTGGGACATGTGGCACATTGTCAAAAATTGTTTTCCAGGATGTGGCAGACTCACCGCATCTATGAAATGTTGAACGTGAGGGGATGGGTGGGATTTTGTTTTTTGGCAAGTAAGCCGAATGGCTGAATGAAAACTATCACCAATACAATCTGTAAGTGAGCCTCTGTTACTGGCAGTAACTAATGCTCAAATCTGCCCTGTACCAAAAGTATATAAATGAAACTATTCAGTAGTTTCATTTAACGCTGACCCCAAGCGAGTAGAGTTTGACACATTTGTGTGTTTGTCTTGAAGAAATGCAGTACAGGATGCTTTAAGGCATCTTATTTTTGGCCTGTCTCGTCTCTTCCAGGAGCTTATTAAAATGGACGAGCTGGGGAATGATGTGGAACTCAACCGCGGGCTTTATCACTCACATACTGTTGCAAAGTATTTCTGTGTGTTGATGGGAGCAACTGTTATGATGTGACTGGTTGACAACTGTGTAGTCTGATTCCACTAACTGGCCGGGTCATTAGCATCGTGTGGGTTGGCATGCGAGGCTCTGAGCATATGAAAGAATGCAAGAGGTCTGGCCTAAAGGTGTTTTCGCTCTAAAAATAAACTCTGAAATAGTCTATAGCTGAAGAGGTGCTCATAAAATCGATGTTTTCCTTTTCTTTTAAAAGGTTTACTGCTTTCTGGTAATGATGCGCTTGTGTGTATACCTTGCAGGACATTCTGGAGAATGAGAGCATCAACCTGGACTGGATGTTCCGCTACTCACTGATCAATGACATAGTGAAGGTAGATGGGTGGGAGGGGTGAAAAAACAAAGGTATTTTCAAGTGCAAAAAAAAAAGATGCTTTGTGAGCATCGGAGAAACTACCTAGGTTGTTGCCAGGGTTTCACATGGACAGTGTGTAGGAGTGAGTACAGACAATATGAATTGGCACAATACAGCACACATATATTTATATATATTGTTGTTTTTATTTCCATTTGTATTTATTTTTTGGGATTAAATATTCAAATTATATTTTTTTATATCCGTTTTTATTTTTACTTTTAGTCATTTATTTATTTATTTAGTCATTTATTTATTTTGAATTTTGGCAGTTTTGGTCCTCCATATCCCTCTCCCCCGTCGGCGACACGCAACATTCGTGCATGTGAAAATTTGCGCGCGTGTATGTCTACGTCAACTTTTGTCGCCGTCGCCGGGGCTTCAACCAATCAGCGAAAGTTTCATTGATGAGCCAATGAACACAGGGCATGCTACACAGTGGGCTATCCAGAAAAAATGGATGAGATAATTTTAGCAGCGTTTATCATTTTGTACGATACTTCACGCAATCATTTCCGTGACGTCAACAAAAAGGCCGGTGCATGAGAGCTTGTTGGTACAGGGTTCATTTGTCCGGTAAGTTTTCTTTACCATTTTTTGTAACAGTTAATAATAATAATAATAATAATAATAATAATAATAATAATAATAATAATAATAATAAATATTAACTCATTCACTGCCATAAATTCATAAAAAAAAAAGATTATTAAAAATTAGGGGCAAGAACCGATTAATTTTTTTTTAATTGTAATTAATCGCATGACTTCACTAGTTAACTCACGATTAATCACAAATTTCAAAATCTAGGTTTTCATAATCTTGATAACAAAAGTGGAAAAAAATGTTAAACTAATAGAAACAGTTCAAATGAATTTTTGACGTTTATAGCCGTCAATGGCAGTGAATAAATAAAAAAAAGAAAGAAAGAAAATATTATTAAAAATTCTGGGCGTCAGGTGATAAATTTTTTAAAATTGTAATTCATCGCATGACTTCACAAGTTAACTCGCGATTAATCACAAATTTCATATCTGTTTTAAATGTACAATTAAAAAAATCTAGGTTTTCATACTCTTGTTAACAAAAGTGGAAAAAATAAATAAATAGTAGAAATAGTTAATATTAATTTTTGACGTTTATAGTCATCAATGGCAGTGAATGAGTTAATAATAATAATAGGAAATGGATGGATCTTCATACTGGAATTACGTACTGTAGTGAAAGTTCTGTGTTTACATTACAATGAAAACGTTTAGATTTCCTCCAATTTTAAAAATCTGTTGTAACACGAGAGTGACGTATGTTGCTGCCGCCGTCGCGGCTGCTTATCGCATCCCCGTGTTTTGAAACCTGCAAGGCGACGAAGTACGTATTTCGCTGTTGCTTGTCGCCTCCCGTGTGTCAAACCCATAATTCCTCATGAGTGGCTTTGTTGTCATTAGGCCATGTCACATATGCGTGTTTTAAGCACGCGACACGTCTCGATGATCACGTGACTGTCCAAAATGGCCGATACTGTACTTAATGCAAAAATATTCATAAAAAGCGCCATAAAATCATAATCGCTCAACATAAATTGACAATTTTTCTCAGGAAAGAGTTAAAATTAACCATTTCACAGAATAGCTAGTTAGTTTTTAATAAGTCTTGTATTCCTTTAACTCATATTTCACTAACGTAATATTAACCAAAATACTGTATTTAGACTAGTGGGGCGTCATAGAACATATTATTATCAATATTTGTTGTTGGGGGGGGGGGGTTGACTTCCTCTCTTAAGGTGGCACAAGACACACCTTTTTAGTTTGGCTTTTAATTAAGTGATCTATTTTAATGTATTAGTCTGACTGTCTTTTACTTTTTTATCTCCTTTTATTATATTATCCCTGCTGCTGCTCACCACTCCCTCAGAGGATGAGTCAAATGCAGAGAACAAATTTCACCCCACTTAGGTGGGTGTGACTTGTGGTACTATGGATTTGCTTTTAACCTTTTATTTCTTTTAGATCTTTTTATTTGTTATCTGTTGTCTTTTAGTTAGCCTTTTAGCTCCAGTGTGGCCTGGGGGAGAGGGTGGGGGGTCATCCTGAAGGCTCCATAAACGAGGGTGACTGGGGGGGCTCTACACCCAGTGTGGGCCCTACCACAGTCAATCTGGGCCGGGGGTCCCTGGGATGGCACCATTCCTTGTGACTGTGGGCTGTCATCTCCTCTGTGGGTGATTTTCATCATATGGTTTCTCTGTGCCCCGCTTTGTCTTTTAAATAAATTTCAGATTGTGTGTGTGTGTGGGCATGCTCATGGGGATGTTGGGGAGAGGTGGTGGTTTTTCTTTTTATATTGTACTTCGGGCGTTTTAATTACAAAGTACACAGCGCTTTAAGTTGCATTTTGCTATATAAATAAAGTTTGATTTGATTTCAAAATATCTGCTCCAACCTTACAACACAGATGCTCTTTGTCACAATGTCCGACGGTCGGAAAGGTTCAATATTGAACTGCATGCATAAAGAAGCAGCGCTTGAGCTGAATTGCTCCATACAGATAGCAGAGCCCAGAAGAGAGGAGACACTGCTAAAGCGTTGAGGGATGTTTCCACAAACTGACTCACCGTTCCACAAAATATTGAACATGAGTCCATCTCCACTGCCCCCTTCCCACAGGAATTAACAGTAATTTCACCGAAATTCCCCCGAGACTGTGACGTCCTTGAAACATGGCCTTGTTTCAAAACCCTCAGCATACATCCACTTGTCAAAGCTTATTGTTTCCATATGTCCAGAGTTTGTGCATGTGTCCTCATGTTGAGGGCAAAAGGAAAATGAGTGCCTTGATGCATGAATGAATGCGCCTCTGCTCTCCAGGGCATGAACTATCTGCATAACAGCTATTTTGGCTGCCATGGAAATCTGAAGTCATCTAATTGTGTGGTGGACAGCCGATTTGTGTTGAAAATCACCGATTATGGATTGGCCAGCTTTCGCGCATCCTGCGAAAACGATGACTCTCATGCACTCTATGCGAGTAAGTTGCCTTTGTGCAGAGCCGATGGATTTCCAATATTCTTGCCTCAAATTTGACAGTATCTTCACTTTTTAGAGAAATTGTGGACAGCTCCTGAGCTCCTCATATACGACCACCATCCTCCTCAGGGGACACAAAAGGGTGACGTGTACAGTTTTGGCATCATCCTGCAGGAAATAGCTTTAAGGAATGGACCTTTCTATGTGGAAGGCATGGACCTCAGCCCTAAAGGTAAATTGTACTGTGCAATGTACATCCTATTGCTCACTTGAATGGCTAAATGTTTTTAACTAAAATGTTAAAACAAATTAATGGACAGTTGAAGTAATGTATGTTTGTGATAAAGCTTTATAAATCAGAAACAGATTTGCATAACAGAAAATTAATTGAGTTGTGTTTAACATTTGAAAGTGTGCTTTTGTAAGGAAGACAGGCAGTCAGTGCTGCATATAATGTCATGGCCTATGTAAGACACATTGGAATTACAGTTAATTGACAATGAGACAGTCAAGATGTCAATTAAGATGATGTGGCTGCTCTTTATTTACCTATTTCAAAACAGATGTGCAGGCTGTTGCCTGCGCGATTTTGAAATAAATAGTGTCCTTTGGCGGCCCACTGGGATTTGTCCCGGTGCTCCAGATGGCCCAGGCCGGTGAACATATTTTAACAATAAATGTATGTCGTTTTTTCTGTAAAAGAACAGAAATATTGTGTTTTCACAGTTACAGTGATTTGATGTTATTTTACATTCATCATATAAGATCACAGTCTATTTTTGAAAATTTAACGATATTTTAAAAGAATAAGAAAAATAAACATTGAAATTGAGTTTTTTTTAGGGTTGGTTTTTTTTACAGTGCTGTCAAGAAGTTTGCACTTTCTGACTGATTTCTACAAAACGTAAAAGCACCAAATCAAGAAGTTTTTGTCATTTTTTCCCCACACATTTCCTCATCCTCGAACTCGACAAACTTCAGAGAGTAGTTAAACATGTGACTGTATGTTATTGCTGGCCAGATTTTTATGTCACCCTCCTACCCCTGTGTAGGAAGCTGGATTGAATTTTTTGAACTTTTAAATTGTGACTACTAGTGTTCCCACTATTATGTTGTTTCTAACCTTTATTATTAACCTCGGTACTTATTATTCTCCGTGCTTTTTTGATACGCAAAAACTTCCATTATTTTGAACATGTCACTTAGCTCACTGGTAAAAATAAATAAATAAACCGCTTGACAGGTATGCTAGTGTGTGGGTTCAAATTCCACTTGGAACACTTTTTTTTTTTTTTTTCATAAACAGTCTTTATCCAACAAGTTAACATCCATTTTATCACAAGTTTTTTCTATATAAATCCATATTTTCATACACTTGATTTTTCAATGCAATTAAATACTTACATATCCACAACAGTGCAGTGGTTACAGCACATGACTGGCATGTGGAAGGTTCAATTCTTGCTTGAAGAACCTCAAAGTGAATGCAGTTCAGTTTTCTTTTTCTTTTATTCATAATTAGTAGTTTTCAGATAATTTATCCTTTAATTTACTTCATAAGCGTTCTACAAGCATTCCACAGGCATTCAGCTTTCACCATTCACATGCAATTTCTCCAGAAATTATACTTGTCTATAGTTTTTTTAAATAAAGTTGCAAAATACTTATATCGTATAATTGTGATTGCAACGATGTCACTCTGGTTAGTTTTTAGAAATTAAAAGTACTGGTAGTGTGTAATAAAACAATCATTTAGTTGGGCACAAGACTGCAGTTGGCAGTTCAAACTAAATGATTCATGTTTTAAGTGCAGCTACAAAGTGCTCAGATATTTTGAGAGGTGATTTTCTGAGCCTCAGGCAAGACATTCAAGGGTTGAGGGGCCCACGACCACATAAGCTTGACCACCTTTTAGTTTTGAGGCATCAGGAAAGCCAGTCGAGGCCTGTCTCATGCTGGTGCTCATTTTCAGAAAAGGAACTTAGGGCTGTCTGATTTAAAGCTGATTGGTAACATGATTTCAAAAAGGACTAGCAATTAATGTAGTCGAAAAACTAGGCCGGTGGGATTTTGTCATCTGGCATATATTAAAAGTGGAGCTGCTGCCTTTTATGCAAACAGAAAAAAAGGGTTTGTGCGCTTACCACAGTTCTGAAAAGTATAGCATTTATACTTGAACCCATTATTGAATATCATTTTTTTAAAGAACATTTGCTGTAGTTTTCTCTGCGTAAAACACAATGTTCTTATTTTGTCTAAATCACAGCCAACTGTTGGTTATCAGGCGATGACAACGCCTCCGTGGGAAATGGAAACCTTGAAAGCAATTCCAGAGCAAGTGCTCAACCTTTACATAACCACAATGGATATTTAACATCCGCTCGGGGGAATTTTCGTCACTGGATTACGTTTGTTAGGTGTTTATTCACAGTCATGCTCAGTGGTGATTGCACAAGTGCCACTAATCCATTAACAGGCTAAAGGAGCCTGCACCTTTTCCAAGGGCTGATAAAAATGGTTTAAAATAGCAGCAGAATCTTAAAACACTACAACAGTTCTTTCCGAATACTAATAAAAGCAAAGAAGAGGAAGTGGCGATAACCTTTTGAGCGTAATGTTTCCAAAACTACCAAATGGAGATTTGTTTTGCGTTTGACTCAACTGCAGCTGTAGCACGTGCTAAAAGTCTTTCCTCTCCACCTCAGAGATTGTGCAGAAGGTCAGAAACGGCCAGAAGCCGTTCTTTCGGCCAACAACCGATACGAGGTGTCACTCAGAGGAGCTGACCATCCTGATGGACGGCTGCTGGGCCGAGGACCCTGCGGAGAGGCCAGATTTTGGCCACATCAAGATCTACATGGCCAAACTCAATAAGTAAGACATCTTGCATTTAAAATGATTTCGATCTTAATTCATTACATTCTCAAAAACAATTGGTGTCATTTCAATATAAATTTATCTTCCGTTTGCCCACATAATTCCAATTAGTATGTTCATTTAAAGTTCTCGTGCTACACCAAAAAAGCAGTCGTATGAATATTTTAGTTTAATGATCCAAGACGATATTGTTCCCCAGAGCAGGCAGATCTGCCAAAAAGAGCTACCCTGACACAGCAGATGGTCTCTTTGTCACAACTTTGATTCACAAAGGCATTTGGGAAAGGGCTGATCAAATCATTCTAGCAAAGGGCAAGCAATGTCCAAAAAAAATTATTCAAAATATTTCACATCCATTACTCACTAATCTGTTCAACTAGTATGAATGTGCACACTGCTGGCTAAGTTGCAGGTACAAAACATGCATGGAAAAAGTACTCAATACAAATGTGTGCTTGTCTTCCAATCTCTTCCACCATTGTTTACAAGCTTTATGAGTTTCCTTCACAAGAAATCACAGAAATAAGTATATGAGCGAGCGTGATATGTACTAAACTAGGGTGACCATTTTTAAAATTGATAAATGGGACGCTATGATAAATTTGTACTAGTCTATCTACTAACTACTATATAGTCAATGGGGGGGGGGGGGCTCGTGGGGCAATATACGGCCGGCAGGTGGGTGGTGCAATCGCTAATGCTAAAAGCTATCTTAATTGTCTTAAGTTGACAGTTCAACAGCTCTAAACAAAACAATGCACTCACCATTATCCAACCTTTTTTGTTCTGTCCCAACAACTATTGGAAGCTGGCTGTGCCGTTTACCTCGCCCCGCTCATGCACTCTAAAACAGTTGGGTCAAAAATAACCCAAATTGGGTTAAGAATGAACCAACCCAACTTTATGAGTTATGAATAACCACCAAAATTAACCAAAAATTGGTTATTATAAATGGGTTATTCATTTAATAAAAAGTTGGGTCAAATTAAATTAATAACCCATAAAGCAACCCAGTTTGCTTGGGTTGTTTTGTGGTTGATTAATTTGACCCAACTTTTTGGGTTGAATCAATAACCCAATTGAATTGGGTAAAAAATGAGCCGACCCAACATTTTGTGTTACAGGTATTTAACCCAAAAAGTTGGGTCAAATTAAATTAATAACTCACAAAGTGACCCAATTTTGTTAGGTTGCTTGTGGGTTATTCATTTCACCCAGCTTTTTGGGTTAATTGAATATCCCAATTGAATTGCATCAAAAAATGATTCGAACCAACTATTTGAGCTATTTAACCCAAAAGGGGTTGGGTCAAATTAATTATTTTGGGGGGTTGTTTGTGGGTTATTTTTTGATTGAATAACCCCAAAAAAGTCCCCTAATTTGGGTTATTTTTGACCCAATGCACATTGTATCATTGGAAATATACCGCTACAAACCTCAGCTTGTGTTGTCTGACCGGCGAGGGGTGACTAGAGTCAATTTCACATGATTCTTAGATGCAAAACCAGGAAGTAGTTCTAGTTCCAGTCAATGCTTATTGGCTGCTGCTGACTAGATGCACACGCAAATTAGAATGCAAACATGAATTTATGAGTAGACGTAAATAGGAAGGTATTGAATAGTCAAATTCACTTTTAATGGGTTTACCGTATGAATCGCTATGACATCCGCCGGAACGCGAGAACCAAGGCTCAAAAACAGGACTGTACTTGCCTAAATGTTACGTTTATACTAAAATAAAGCAGAAGCAATCAGTCAAGGCTCTAACACCAGCCAATGGCATTAAAACAATTCCTAATGATGATGGGGAAGCTTCCTTTTCCTGATCAAGTCACTCACGCTGCTTATTGCCAGTTCATAGGCCTCAATCAGCACTGGTTAGCGTGCACGCGCACTTCATGCTGCTCTGGGTTTTGTTGGTGTACTTATTTTCCAACAACAGCTGCTGTTCTCAGAGTGCTGACACTGAGGTCCAAACATTCTTTGTGGTTCATTATGCTTAACACAGACTTCGAGCCATTTATTCAGTAATGTAATTTAATATGAATAGAATGTATCTATAAATAAAATGCATTGCCATCTGTAGAAGCAAAAGTTAGTATTCTATATAAATGAAGTACCATTTACCATGTGGCGTTCTCTGGTAGTCTTGAGATCCTCAGTAATCCTCGACTGCGACACTAAGCTTTAAGGTTGTGAGATCTCCACAGCGCAAATTGTTTATCATACCATTCACAGGTTCATGAAATAAGATATACATATTGTAATGTACAGTATACAAATTGTTGCCCAACACTCCCATAATACAAGTAGGAACAAATCTAAGTAAAATATAATGTTTTACTGAGCCTAATTTATTAGATAATGGGCCTCGTTCACTAAAGTGTGTATGCCAATTTCATCAACTTTCTTACTATATATTTTAACAGCTAGTTCAGTTTTTCCTCATTAATTGGCTAATAATTTATTTTTTCTATGAGTCTTTGATTTTTGTTATGTGTTTCAATTTTAAACCTCCTCCACATTGGCTGCAATGTGTCAAACAGATGTCCTTTCACGGAGAAAAATGGTCATGGGTTAAGCAAAATAGAGTGCGTGCAATGGGCACGAGCTGTCATTTAGAATGAATCTTGATTCATCAATATATGCACAGTAGGAGTGTGCCAAAAATCGATTCTCATAAGAATCGCAATTCTCATTTAGTACGATTCAGAATCAATTTTAAATCTCCCAAAATCTATTTTATTTAAATTATTTTATACTCTCTTCCCTTTGTTTGTGCCTTTATTGGGAGCGCTGTTCATGTTGTACCCGAGTTGGCCACTTAGGGGCAGTGTGGTTCCACGCAATCTGATAAACTGTTAAGTGTAGCCACATTAGAGAGTAGAAGGAAAAAGTCACGATCAAGTTATTCCAACAAAAGTTGTTCTTTTGCAGCCGTTCTTTTGAGTCATAAAAGTGCCGCGAGTAGCGCACTAGTTAGCATTAGCAAGTCAGACTGGAGTACATTATTACAATTCCTTGAACATCTATAAATTGAAGCAAAAATCATTGTCAATCAAATCATTTTGAATAAAAAATTATTCTTAATCGAAAATCGATTCTGAATCGAATCGCACACCCAAAAATCGTAATCGAATCGAACCGTGAGACATTCAAAGATTCCCACCCTTAATGCACAGGGTTAGCAAGAAAATGTGTGTATGATTGATAAAAAATAAATAAATAATTAAATTAAAAAAAGAATATATAAATAAATTAATCTTTTTTTCCAAATAAAAAAATATGGTGGTGGGGGGGGGGGGGGTTGTCTACTAAGCGCCATGCTTGGTGCATGGCGCTTAGTAGCTCTCACTTGGTAACAACCAATCACATCGATCACTTGTCACGCCATTTTACTGCGGATGGTATGATAAACAAATGACTTCTCGGCCATGTTGATTGTGTGCTATAGTGTGAAAGTAATCATCTTGATGAATGCTATTGCTTACCACACATATGAAATACTTCACTGTTAGGACGGATTGTTTTTCAAGTAGTATAATGGCAGAGCATACAAGTGCCTGAGTGTAATGCGAAATGTGTGGAAACAGCAGTGATGTGAGGCTAATTTTATTCACCACAGAATCATGTTTATCAAAATCTTTTCCTAGATGTGGGGGTGGCCAGTGGAGTGGCTGGAGAGTGGCCAATGGTGGCCAAGGCCACCACGTCGCTCCGCCCCTGTTGTGTTCTTATTTCAGAAGTTGCCGTGCTTTTGTTTTTCAACTTAAAGACATTTTACAACAGCATTTGTTGTGTTTTGCCACTTGTATGACCTCTCAAGTCAAATGCCGGATGATCCTAGTGATGTATAGCTTTCCATTTGGAGTGGGCTGGAGTAAGAGAGCTCTGTGTGATTGATAACCTCTGAATCACTCAAGGAAGATCCTGACAGTGGCATGCACAATCCTTCCAAATGTGCACGAAGCCCTTCATTGCGCAAGGCAGCACGTTAACACACTTTTTGCTGCTTATTTTCATTAAGTAAATGCATGTCGTTGACGTGACGTGATGAATGTGCTGTTATATTTGGTCTGCTCATGAGCTTGGGCTTGAAGGGCAGTGCTAAATGATGACCTGAAGTCCAACTGTGTATATACTACTTGCTCAATACTACAACAAGTAATGTTTAACTACTTTGTAAACAAAAAAGCACTCCACCAAACTGCACAGTTTACTGCGCCTGATGCCTATTTTGGTATATCTGCATCTGGATCTAGAACTGCTTAATAATACTCATTAAACATTGTGACTGGGCCTGATGTTTCCACGAATGATCCAAATCTCATGTGGGAAAAGAGTGACTTTAGATTTTATATCAAGGAGCTGTACTGTCCCCTTGTAGGCAAAATTGGAAACTTTATGTGCCGTATGAAGGGAGTATTAGGGGCAACTCTGGAGGGAAAATAACTGATGATTACAAAGACAAACATTGATTTTAAAACATCAAAATTACGAGACAAACAACATTCTGACATGCAGGCGCCTTCTTTATCTGGGGAACTGACACACATTTATTGGCTAATCTCCATAAATATTTGTCTGGTTAGATGTTCAAACAAAGGGTGAGTTCAGTGAATTCTTAGAAACGGACACAAATATTTACAATCACGTTTACTGTTGATGATGGTGTTGATGTGCCGAAACATTTTATTTGGGAAACTAAAATCTAACTTGGCAAGATGTCAAGCAGTACACATTGTAACAGAGTTTATCGTTCAGTCATTATTATTACTATTATTATTATTTATGTATATTTGTTTATTTTATTTTTATTTTTATTTTTATTTTTATTTTTATTTTTATTTTTATTTTTATTTTTATTTTTATTTTTATTTTTATTACTATTGCCTATTTTTTAAACAAATTTAAAGCATGTTTTATTATCAAGAAAACCAATTAATGAGTCGCTCTAATGATTACGTTGTGGAAAGAGCATGTCTTCAGTTTTCAAAACAATTCAGATGAATGATGGAAAAAAATCTAGACAAAACAGTGTGATTGCCCACAGCGTGATAATCTTCCTCAGTGCGTTTCATGTCTCAGAATTGTTGTTCTTTAAACTTAAACAAAGTGTGGGTGTTTGTAGGATGTGTGACACACAAAAAACATGGCAGGAAGCCAGACATTGATACGTTCAACCACCAATGCGGTGCATGTGACTCACAATCTTTCTCTGTTGGAGTAAATTCCTAGAGATGTACTTTGTGCGTGTACAGTATGTGTGTGCATGCGTGAGTGTGTGCATACTAATGTGGAAATCTCCTGAGAAGTCACATGACACAAAACACACACTAGATAATTGCAGAAGTATTGGAGCTGTTCTAACGATGATGAAAAGGTCACGTAGCATGGCTTTGTTTTGGTGTCTCTATAAATCACAACCGAACTGTGATGACAGCATCCAACGTACTGCATTCACATGTGAATTGGTTAAAATGAAACCCATTATTTTCGTGTATGGAAAAGGATGGCTCATGAAAGTAGCTTAGGGGAAGCCATCTTTTTTCTTCTTCCACATCTCACTTCCAATGAGAGTTGCACAAAGCCTACAAGGTGAGATACATTTTAATCCTTAAATGCTTGATATTGCAGAGGTCAAAAGTCCAGTCAACAGTTGTCTAATTGTGCTCTGTGGGGGTGTTTTCCGCAGGGAAGGCAGCACCAGTATTCTTAACAACCTGCTGTCCAGAATGGAGCAGTACGCTAACAATCTGGAGAATCTGGTGGAGGAGCGGACGCAAGCCTACCTGGAGGAGAAACGGAAAGCGGAAAATCTTCTCTATCAAATTTTACCACAGTAAGAAGAAAAAAAACCCCTCACAAACGCACTCTTGTCTTTCCTCACAGTGGCTGGATTTAAACTGGGGGACATTATAACAAATTGCAATTCAGTGCCTATCTGTCAGTTTATATTTACTTTAAAGTGACCCATATACATGTAGTGCTTATCTACAACAACCGGCATGTCCACTCACCCACCCAAAATGTAGGACTTGCAAGATGAATGTTTTATGTCCTTGGGTCTGTTTATTCAGAGCAGCATCAGTGAGAGGGAAACAAAAAATGGGTCCTTTGCAGAGTAAGTGATGAAAAGAAAAGCTGTAGAAAGTGTCTTTTCACATTACGCATACAACACTAATACTTTTAATTCATGTTTTATCGGAAAGAGCTATTATATGCACTTAGCGTCTGTGTCTTACAGCTGTTAATGATAAGTAACAAAGTAGCTTTATTCTTGTTGATGGTGTCACTCAACACTGACATCTCAGGTGGATATGCCATCAATTGGTACATTAAATATTATTTATTTTTCTATTGCTTGCGCTGCTATGATGCATGGGTAAAAAATATCGGATCGTATTTTCGAATAGGTAAGTACTGATACCAGGTATTGGTGTCAGAACTTACTTCAAGGAATCAGTACTCGCGACGGTGGCTGCCCTCTTGTGGCCATTTTATGATCAGGAACTAGAAATGAGAAGAATTAAGAACTGCCATTAATTTCATTATATTGTTGTATAGGTCTTTCTTTAAAATGAGCTTTTTTCCCCCTTTTTTGGGGGGGATTTTATGTATCCAAAGTAAAATCAAAGCCAGTCTATACAGTACAACTGGAGTATGACCTCAGCAAATTGTGTCAATCTTTCCAGTGGCACTCCGCATACATTTAATCAACTGTGGTAAATCCCTGTATAAATTAAAAACCCGTTATCCTCCTCAACACCACATTTAAACTTAAATGAATGAATACAATTTATTTTGATCAGTCATAAAAGAAAAAAATATATAACACACAGGTCAGTCATAAAAAGAAGCATACAGACCAAAAAGGCATAGGCTGAAACTCACGCTTATTTTCGCCCTTCTGACAAAATCAGACCACACAAAACAATTAACTCAAATATCACACATAAATGATAATAACATTAACAAAAACAAGGTCCAAACATCAACTTACATTCTCATATTTTTCAATAACTTTACTTTTGAACAAACGTTTAAAATTAAAATAAAATGTCTGACACCCTTTTAATTCATCATCAAGGTGATTCCATACATTCACACCACTTATAGTAAGTAATACATTGATCCTTTAACTTAGTCCTAGATTTTATTCTTTCAAAATGTACCTTCCTTCTTTTTTTCTTAAACATATTCTCTATATTATTAGAGGGGCTGTTTATAATACAATTTCTACATTGAAAGTGCAATTTTATAATTAATCCAAGCCCTCAAATTTCAAAGCTCTTAACTTAATAAATAACCCATTTGATGGTTTTCTACTATTTGACTTTATTTATCCTTATAACTCTCTTTTGTAGAATAAATATTGACCTTGTATGTGTGGGATATGCATTCCCCCATATTTCCAAACAATATGTTATGTAAGGCAAAACCAAAGAACAATACAAAATATACAAAGCATGATGATTAAAAAGATCCTTCCTTCACTTTATCTAATATGGCAATTGATTTTGCTATCTTTGATGTAACATAATCTATATGCATTTTACATTTCAATTTGTGATCTAAAATAACACCTAACATTTTTATATCAAAAACCTATTCAATTTCCACTTCCCCTATTCTCAATTTTACGTTTACCAAATATCATAAATTTAGTTTTATTTGTATTTAAAGATAACTTATTCAGGTCAAACCATTTTTTAACCAATTTCATTTCACATTCAATATTGGTAATCAAATCATTTAAGTGAGTCCCAGAACAGAAAAAAGTTGTGTCATCAGCAAAAAGCAAAGCATCAATTAACAAAATTAGATATAAACATACATAATTTTGGCCCAAGGATTGACCCTTGTGGGACTCCACATGTTACCTTTAAATTTTGATCACAAGACACATATTGCCATCTATCACTCAAATAAGAACATACTCAGGAATGAGCTACTCCTCTGACACCATACTTATACAACTTTTGCAATAATGAACCATGATCTATCGTATCAAAAGATTTTCTTTTTTTTAGATCCTATTGAATATAATTTATTGTCTATTGCAGTGGTTACTTCTTCCATGAATTTCATAAGAGCTAATCCTGTTGACTGGTTTGCTCTAAATCCATACTGATAATCACTTATGATGTTATATTTTTTGATAAAACTCTCCAATCTAATCACAAATAATTTCTCCAGAATTTTTGAAAATTGTGGAAGCAGGGACACTGGTCTATAATTTTTTTTTTATTTGTTTGTTTATTTATTTATTTTTTACAGATTTATATAAAGGAATGACCTATGCGGATTTCATTTCAGTCTAATTATTTTTTTTTTTCAGTTGAAAGTGACAGATTAAAAATGTAGTTTAGAAGTTTAGCCACAACTTCAATAGTATCCTTAATTCGGGCCATATCCAAACCATTATAATCATCTGTAGACAGTTTACTTTTAAAAGCTCTAACAATCTTTATTACTTCATATTCATCAGTTTCTTTAAAATACATACTCTTTGGATTTATTTATACTAAATTACTTACATTATCAATATTACTTGGCGGAGAAATATTTGCTAAATTAGACCCAACATTTACAAAAAATAAAATAAAAATTAATTTGGTCTAATATTGTTTCTGCTCTTTTCCATTAATTTGCTGTAGTAACTCTCTTTGCTTTTTCTAAGTATCTTTATCAATTTATTTTTATACATCTTGTATCTCTTCAATCCATGGCTTGTTTTCTTTCTTCCTAACACTATATGTCTTTAATGGACCATTTTTATCATAGCATTCATTAGATATCCTCAAAAATGAATTATAGGAGTTATTTACTTTTCTATGTGCTAAAAGGGAAGAGAAAGGCCTGACAGGCGACCGACTAATGAAGGTGAAGTAAAGAGCCGATAGTGGGCTTAAGAGCCTGGGAAACTCATCACCAGGAAATCTTTCGCGAACGTTCTACCCATTTTCCGTCGGAAAAATGCTCCCTCGCTCGCACAAAGGCACCCAGTCAGCAAGAGATGAGCTTGAGAGAAAGGACAGATATTACTTTCCCCGATATTTGTTTTACATTAGTGTCCTCTCTCACAGCCTTTTTGGTTCTGTTGGTGAGAAACATTAGAAAAATTAGCAAAGATAAAATAGCATTTAATTAGCCTTGCAGCATTTCTGTTTTAAGAAAGACTATTAGCTAGACTCATGTAACAGCACTAAACAAACAGCGTCAGCTCTGCCAGCGTCTAATTTGCTGTGTGTAAGTTTTTAACTCGTCTCTCTGTGCCCACAGTTCTGTAGCAGAGCAGCTAAAACGAGGGGAGACAGTCCAGGCAGAAGCCTTCGACAGCGTCACCATTTACTTCAGCGACATTGTTGGCTTCACGTCTATGTCTGCGGAAAGTACGCCGCTTCAGGTACTCATTCGTCTTTGACTTCTTTAGACATCTGCCAAACTAATTCAACTTCAAAGGCCCGGAATTCTTTTGACCAATACTTAAATCATTTCAAACTGCAGTAAGACTTACAACTTCCGAGTGTGAGTGTTCCCACACACTAACTGCAACTCAGAATAGCACAACAGTCAGAGTACGTTGACGCAGAGTTGAGTCATATTCAACCACAACCACGACCTCCAATTCAACAGGTTACTTTGTTTTTGTTTTATTCATTTTTTCCTTTCGGACATATTATTACAGGTTACATCGATCACATAATATCAGAAGAAACCATGGCTTATTAGTAACCCGTCCCCATCGATTCTTACTATACGCATCAGTCATATACATTGATTATGATAGTCATTGATTCATATCGTTATCCATCAATCCGAGACTTAAGTCTTCACACTCTTCGCTCAGTTCATCTTGAGTAATGTCTGTGTGTAAGTTGCAGCTAGTACCAATCATTTGGAATTGGTAAATCGGTTCCCGGACGCCACCAACGGCCCACCCAACCAGACGAACAGCCAAGGCGAGCGCATGCTCGTTCACCAGTAGCGTCTTCGCTGACCTTGGATCAGCTTTCGCACATGTTGTGGCTTCCAGAAGAGTAGATTGGCTTGCATTCTGCTCATTGCGTCCACAGCAACGTTGACTCCATTCTGGTCAGTTCAGCCACCACTGTTGCCAGCATCCGATGATGCTGAGATCTTGATATTCCTGAGCGCTCACCAAGGCCAGCCCACCTGGCGGAGTAGCCCCCGCTAGCCGCACCCCGGAACCATGTTCACCAACCCCCATTGTAACTATTTACAGCAGATACATTGCAGCCACAATACAACCTTATCACGACAGCCTTGCATGTTACAATGTATAAACTAGAGTTAACCTTGGCAGTGTCACCAAGTAATCATATGCTATATTTTTATTATTCAAATCATGACAGCTCCAGTTTTGGGTTAATCAGTAATATGTTACAATAATTTCATTTGGGTAAAACATAATTCACAATTTAAAAATGTGAGTTACTGATAGCAGTTATTGTCTCTCAAACTCCGCCAATTCTTTCACTATTTTCACGATCCGTATTTTCTTCTGAGAAGATGAGTCTTCTTTTGTTTGGATGAAGATCCAACTGTCTTTTGTCCAGGTGTTCTCGATAAATCCATTCTTTCTCAATTGTCGCGCCCTTCTGGCAAAGTCAACATTTCGTTTTGTGAGATTTTCATTGACATAGACATGTTTATCTTTAAGCTTGTAGAGCAATCTTTTTCTTGCTGTCAACAAACCTGATCAGAACTGCCAGTGGTCATGTCCCCCCAGTTGGAAGCGAAAAGCACATCTGAATGTGCGCTGGATCCACAATTAATTCCAAATCTCTGAGTCGAGTTGTTACTTGCTGTTCCACCATCTCGTTCGCTGAAGCTTGGTCAGAATCAACTGCACTTGTGCTGGCTGCAGCTCTCGCCTTAGGGCCGCGGCATGGTTTAATCTGGATACCTGTAACTATCGCATCGTTGAAGATTCTGTTCCAAATCCACTTTTTGTTCAATCGTTTTCTTATGTCTCTTTCTTCACCTGCTAAATCTCCTGCAGAAGTGGCTCGATGCTCTTTTTCATTTCAAGTATTTCGGTGACCATTCCCTTGAGTTTTGCAAGGGAAGATTTTATCTCCTCAATTTCGTCAGCTCTTTTTCTGCCAGGCATATTGTAACAATGTAGTTAAAAATCCCAAAGTCACGAGCGAGTGCAGGAGCAAGTACAGATGCGTCCATCCTCGACAGATGCGTCCTTGATACTTTGCAGGTAAACACTGTTATGATGCCCAACCAGAACCAGAGGGTCACAAAGTAATGTTTAGACAAGCTTATGCCTTCATCCTCAGGGAATTGCCTTAGTTATATTTCTCTGATACATGATGCATTATGAGGCTAGATGGAAACCTGCAGTAAAGACTAAGCAACTAACTAGATTCTGTTTGTCCATTTGTGTCATGCAATTGGCAAACAGTTCTTGGATATTAAAAAAGGAGTTGACATACAGGTACAGACTGATAACACATAAACTCAATGTCATTGATATCCAGCTGCTCTGTTCCTCTCCAGGTGGTCACGTTGCTCAATGACCTGTACACCTGTTTTGACGCCATCATTGATAACTTTGATGTTTACAAAGTAAGTCCTGAGCTCTAAACATGACTCAATACAAGTGTGTGAAATGAATGACACGTACTATTTACCCCTGAGGTGGAGACCATTGGTGACGCCTATATGGTGGTGTCAGGGCTACCGGTGCGGAACGGGAAACTCCATGCCAGAGAGATCGCCGGGATGTCATTGGCATTGTTAGAGCAAGTGAAAACATTCAAGATCCGACACAGACCTAATGACCAGCTGAGACTCAGGATAGGTATTCACACAGGTGAGTGTCAATGTATGGGTGGGCATATATATGGATGAACAGTTTGCCAAACAGGATGCAGTTCTTCACCTCATATCGAGAAAACTGTTTTAGTCTGAGTGGTTGGTACTGGGAATATGGTACTGACTGATACCAGAGCAATTTTTGGGATGTGCCATCCCAAGTTTCAAACACAATGTCACCAAAATTATTGAAGAGATAATTTCTTTTCTGTAAATGTATGGTGAAAACCATCATCATTCTCTGTTAAATAAGGTAGTCCCTCCACTTTTAGACCTGTTGCCATCAGTACACGCAATAAGTTAGTGTATATGCAATTTAGCAGGTGCTACTTAGTAAAATATCACAATCTTAGTAGATCATGTGCCACATGTTCACATACAAATACATTTTCCTTCTCAAACACTATATTATAATCATGAATTATAATAAGATGCAGAGCAACATTTACTGATGCAACTTACAAATGGCCGATGACATTTTACATTCTGACTCTGTCACGGATGGGGGTGGAGGTCCCAAATGCAGGGAGGCAGGAGGACCACGGCAGGAATGCATGTTATACTGAACACGATTTATTTAACAAAAACACTAACAGGGGTACTGGGTAAAACTCTAAATAAACAAAACCAACAAAGTTCTAAAAAAAAAAAGACCAAAAAATCAAAGTAACAACAAAACACAAGAGTGGTGACAGCAACAATGATCCAACCAGGACTGAACGAAACCAGGGAACTAAATACAAGCCAAATGACGAGACAATGAGAGACACCTGGACAAGACACAAGTGGCTGGGGGAGATGATTGGATGACACAAGGGAACAGGATGACGAGTACAGGTGCAAACAAAACCGAACAAGCAAGACAGGACACCAATCATAACAGACTCACACCTGACATGTCGCAATAAACCAGCGAGTGTTGGCCTGTACTCAGCATTGTCAACATATTTTTAAAGCCTTCTAACTGCTTTTCAGTTCACCCACACATCTGTGACAAAAAAAAAAAAACAGGAGAAAAAAAACATTCTTACTTGGAGGAAGACAATGTACCATCCAATATCCATCCATTTCTTCTGCAGAGGACACAAAGCATGCTAGAGCCTGTTGTAACTGACACTGTCATCCGAGCATTATCTATCTATCTATCTATCTATCTATCTATCTATCTATCTATCTATCTATCTATCTATCTATCTATCTATCTATCTATCTATCTATCTATCTATCTATCTATCTATCTATCTAGCTGGCTCGATAACCGCTAGCAATGATTATGAAGCTAGCTAATTAGCTAGCTAGCTACATAATCCTTGTAATTTATCTACATACATAACATTCCATCACAATATGTATATGTATTTTTTTTATTTTTTAGGTCCAGTCTGTGCTGGAGTGGTTGGTTTGAAGATGCCCAGATACTGTTTGTTTGGCGATACTGTCAACACGGCATCTCGAATGGAATCAAACGGAGAGGGTGAGCATTTGCATCCTTTGTTATTGTTTTTGTGAGAACGCCCCCAAATGTTTTCACGCTTGCTGTCCCTAATGTTTTTTAAGTGACTTTTAGAAAGGAATTGAAAAGGTTACTTTTTTGGTTAAGGGTTTCCATTCCGTGTGTTTCTTATCCGTGACAATATCTCAGAGTAATATTAATGAAGTCAATTTATGGTTGTGTTAAATTGGGTCATTAAGGAAAAGGAAAACGACAAAACCTTGTCACTTTAAAACTAAGTGGCTCATTGATGAAACATGAATACACATTACATTATTATTACAGTATACCTTCTTGAGGAATAACACTTTAGAATGAAACTTAGATATATTTTAGAGTAGGAGTCAGCGTACAAGTACCATCTCTAAAAATAAGAGACAGCCATTACTGTCTAAATAGCTGACAAGAACACCGTGCAGTGAACATGTCCAATTTATGTCCAAATTGTCAGTACCGGTAGTTTGTGTGAGCACCTTTCTTTCCCCCTCCATCTGGTCCTGCCTTAACCCTTTTAGGCCTGGAATCACCGGAAGTGCACAGGTTCTTACTGGAATCCTCTTCCACTCCTCCTTGATAACATCACAGAGCTGGTGGTGGTTATAGACACCTGACTCCCTCCTCCAACTTTATTCAGAGTGTTGGCAATCTTTTTTATACTCAAGACCATCTTTGTTGAGAACAACGAAAAATAATTATTCAGTTCTCAGTGATTTCTTTGCCATGAGATGCCAGTATGAAGGAATTATCCCCGAAGCACCTGTTTTTTTTTTCATGTCTTCCATCAATCAATGCATTTTCTATACTGCTTGTCCTCATTCGGTTTGCAGGTAAGCTTGAGACTCTGCTAATGGGTGTCAATATGCAGACTTTTACCATTTGTGGTTCCTATCACCCACAAATGGCAGTGCGTAATTGAACACTGTTCTACAATGGGAAATTTCTCAAATCAAACAAGCTTCCCAAACCATGAGGTGAAATTGAATTTTCCCTCATCATCCCCTTTGTAATATGAGTCATACAAACCTTTTATATTGATGCTTCTATTCTTAACCTGCAATGACAGGAAGTCATGTTCTGCAAGTGTGGTGGGATATCACTGGAGCAAGTCATTGGACATATTGATTAGCTGCTAAGTTGCTTCCTGTATTCTGGTAAATAATTGATAGCACTTAAAGTGTAGGGGCCCTTAGCCAGCTATAAACTGCGACCACCGTCAAGATCCGCGTCTGAAAAAATGTACTGCTCAGAATAATAGAGTTGATAATAAAGATTTGTTGAAATTGTATTTATTTTGAAGAAAAAATATATAATGTGTGTTTTACAGCTCTGAAGATCCACTTATCCTCAGCTACCAAAGAAGTGCTGGATGAGTTTGGCTACTTTGATCTACAGTTACGAGGAGATGTTGAAATGAAAGTAAGATGTTAATACCCTTCATATTTACACAAGGTTTACACAATTATTGAGCGCTTTAAATGACATTCCCAGTTAGTTTTTTTATATAGCCAGATAACCATTTTATAACATAATAGATATTAGATTTGCTGGTCGTTTTTTTATTTATTTTTTATTTTTTATTATTATTTTTTTAAACTCATTCACTCCCAGCCATTTTCACTGAAGCAACCCCCTTCACTTCCGGCTGTTTTACTGCATTTTGACTGATTTTGCAAGGCCCACAGAATATTCTGTTCTATTGCTATAAAAACATGGAACCTACCAAAAGAAAGATTAGAGTCTCTTTTTTCATCAGGAAAAATACATTCTATCTGTTTCCGTTTTGCAGCAATTAGCATTGGAATATAGCTAAGTTTCATCATTATTCACAAAAAAAAAGCCTTTTTGAGACATGGCCCTGGTTGATCTCTTATACTCTGCTGCCACCTGCTGGCCGTTTTTGTAATAATTACTATTGCTTAATGCATTCTCTTCAGTTCAGAGGCTCCATCAAAGCCTTCTGTATGCTCTTGCAGAAAAAAACCATACAAATACGTCTTTGGGAGCATGGTAATATTTAAAATAGCACGTATTTATATGGTTTTGGGAGCAAATGAGCTAAAAAATATCTATCTTTTTTTTTTTTTACTATCTTGATGCTCCTTCATTAACTATCATCGACGGGGGGTCTGGATGAAATATTTTTGTTTGGCATGTGTCTGGTGTTTTGCCGTGCAAAAGAAAGCAGTGTATGGTATGCCTTCAAGAACCCATGTCCCCCCATCCCCCCCATCCCCCCCCCTCCTTTGCTTTTGAAATGTTTGACTTACAGTTGTGAAAATAAACATATAATAATTTGACCTCAGTCAGATATTCAGTGTTGGCATGTGAGCAGATTGCATTTATGTAGTCCAATGTGACAAACTGAAGAGAGTAAACTTGAGTATTTTGGCCAAATGATGCCACTGTTAGTGGTGAAATTTGATCTCTGTGATCACCTTCAAGAAAGGAAAGCAAACTGAGGATGTAACGTTACCCTCCCCCGCCCTTCGTTCCTCTTGATGAACTTATTGATTTGTGTGTTTCAGGGCAAAGGTAAAATGAGAACCTATTGGCTACTCGGGGAGAAGTCTGATGTGTATGTTATCTGAGAGGCGGCGGCGACATCAGAAGATCCGGTGGCCGAGCCACTGCTTTATTTGTTCTAGAATAAGTCTTTTGTGTGACATTTCCATGCAGAGGAACATAAACCGTACACCTAAAACATAGGAAATTCCAGGTATTTTTATGACCTGAATGCTGCAACTACAAAACAGAAAAACAGAAAGGTGTTTTTTTATGAAAAAATTTTAGGTCCTCTGAGTGAGTACTTTTCACGGAAAATATCTTATTTTTTGTGCTTTCTATATTCAGATTTGTATAATGTGTTTTGAAGTCAATGATGTATTAATATTTCCTTGGAACATACTTTGGAGGCAGTGCTTATGTACACTGCTGGCAGGCTTTAATAGTGCTATACAGGACAATGCAAGATTTGTATATATGTATATCCAAGATACTGTAAAATATTTTGTTCAATAAACTCATGAAAACGTCTCTATTTCAATCGTTATTTTACAAATAATACCTGATGATGGCATTTAAGTTTACCATTTTAATGTCATGTAGTGCTTGCGGCAGCAAGCATCTGTGTTGTGGTGACATCACTGCTCATTAGCTGCTCATTATCAGCTGTGGCACTTGGACTCGCTGTATGTGCATGTGTCTCTGCTGGAGACCATTTTCCCCTACTGCGTGAATGTAATTACCGCCCACTTCCTCCTGGTAACAGATGCCTGTTCGAGGCAGAGCAAGCGAGAGCATCAGTGAATTTCTCTGCTGAGCCACGCATTTTGCCTGCTAACTTCACACAAGTGGCCTGGCTGTCCACCATCTTGATATTTGCGACACTTTCCTTAGGCAGGAAACCGAATGAGCAACCGATGCACATTGCATTTTGCTTCAAGTATAATAATCCAACCTGAGTCTTGATTGACAAGAATATCTTGACTAGATTGACTTTTTATTTTATTTTTTAAAAAATTTTTGTATGTGGGTGAATATGTGTATGTGCGTGTGTGCGTGCATGCGTGCGAGTGAGTGAGTGTGTATTCATTAGTTCACCTAAAACCTATTGGAAAAAAAATCCCATACCGTTCACCTAAACCGAACACTTCCAGCCAGAGTCGTGAGGCCGTCAAGAAACCCGAGGAAGGACCAAAGAAAAGAAAGGAAAGTGAAATCCAGCACCGACCAGACACCACCCACCAGGCCACCAACCAGAGTCCTTCACCAACCCCAGAGACATCTAAATTCCAACAAATCAGGGAGACCTCAAGAGACCAAAGGAGAGACTTGAGGAAAGGAAGGACAGACGAAGCAGAGTGAGATCCACAGACACCAGCCTCCACCGATTCAATGACCTGAGGAAGATTGTGTCTGAGTTTCGATAGATGCTGGTGTGGTGGATCTGGCATGCGTGAAAATCTCCACCAAAGAGGGGAGCCGTCGACCCCCGCCAGGACAGAGCAAGCGCAACACCTCAGGGCCCCCCAGGCCGCGGCAGCGCCAAAGGACGACCCCCGGGCCCCGCAGGGGCCACCGGCCGGAGAGCAAACCCAGGAGCAGGAGCGCCCCCCACCCCAACGCGGCCCGCGCCCCCAACCCAACGCAGCAGAACGGGGCACTGCAGGCCCGCCAGGAACCCCACCGGCCCACAGCCCCCGTGAGAGTTAACCCTGTTACTGAGTTCGCCAGCTCGCCGACTGGCGAACTCTACCCCTAAACCTTGAATGTGACCCCACCCAGTGTATATACAAGTGTGTGTGTGTGGTGCATTAAAATTGGGAGCAGGTGAACCGGAGCAGAGGGAAATGATATCCCTAGCTAGCTTGACTTTTGATTTACTTGGTGTTTACGGTATAAAGAAAAATAAGCAGCAACAACTGAAATCAAGCATTTTCTAATACTGGGTATGAGTTTTTCACATCTCTGTAGAATTATTTTGGACCACTCTTACTTCTACACAATAAATTCTGCAGAGTAAAGTTGGCTCTAATTAGAGTGGGACAAAATAGACTCAGTTTTAGAGTAGGCTAATATTTACATTTGGAAGAGAGTACACTTGTCAACAGTTGTCAAAAGTAACCCAATTATGGATAAAAAAATGGACCAATCTACTTTATGGGTCAATTTGATCAAACTTTCTGGGTTGTTTTATGCAAAATGACCCTCTTTTTTTTTTACCCAAGTAAAGGATCTGACCAATATTTATGAGTTGTTTTACACTAAAAGACCCATTTCTTGATTCAAAGTTGGGTCAAATTGACCCAGCATCAGTCCATTTTTGACCCATAGTTGAGGTTATTTTTGACCCAACTGTTTTTAGAGTGTCTTTATGTATCTCCAAAAGGAAACCAAAAGTTTTTGGTCTCTTGGAGCTAGGAAGATTCCAGCTGGCACAAGCGATATACCAACACACAGCAGGAGCAGCGTGGCAGCTGAAGGTCGTGAGTTTGTTCCTCAACCCTTGAGTGACTTTTTCCCCCCAATTCTTTATTTTACTCTCTTCCAAGTGTAAATATTACTCAAATTTTGTTACTTGTGTTCTCTGATATTTACATGTGTTTGATGATATTAAACTTTCAAGTCGGGGAAACTGCAGAGAAGAGAGGATTTTTTTTTGTTCACAGCACTGTATATGGGTTCAAATGATGTGAAGTATTTATCTGCTGCATGGGAAAACTTTCTTCTCAATGGACCGTTGTAAAAAAAAACTAGTTACTACAGCGACTCTTTATCACTCATAAAGCAATGGAAAAATTGATTTATTTACAATCCTGATTAAATGAGACATAAGAAAAATGTTTGAGAACAGGCGGTGACAAAACAATAGAATTATGTTTGTGAATTATTTTACATGTTGAAACTAAGATATAAAGGTTGGAAGATGACAAAATTAAATAGTGACACTGGAATGGATTATTTTCATCTTGATTGATCTCTTTAGAAAATTTTGCATTCAGATGCCGATGTTTCAGTTGTTCTTAGTGTGCGCCTCCCCCAAAATAACATGACACATAAGAGACACAAATAAAGAGGAGCAAAAAAAACAACAACACAAAATTGATGTATAACATGACATCTAAAATGACACGTACAAATCCTCTCCAAGCCTTTCTGGTATCATCTAATGTTCTGGCAGGAAATCTGCATACATATAAGCTAAAATTACTTGTCGCCATAGCTACCGCCCACTAATCTTTCCTGAATGCTCAGAAAGGATCAACATCTCCCAGCATTGTCCTGTGATTGACAGAACACATATGATAAGATTCCGTTGTAAAGCCCTGTTTGATTTCCCAGTGCACATAGCTGTGTTTCACAATCTGCATATGCTGTAGGTGCATGTCTTTCAAGTGCCTTTCTCATTCACTGCCATAAATTCATGAAAATACAAATAAAAAGATTATAAAAAATTAGGGGTGACAGGCGATTAAAATTTAACATTTTTAAGTTAACTCATGATTAATTACAAATGTTACATGTCTGTTCTAAATGTACAATAAAAAACATTCTAGGTTTTCGTACCCTTGTTAACAAAAGTGGGAAAAAAATTTCAATTAATAGAAATAGTTCAAATGAATTTTTGACGTTTATAGCCGTCAATGGCAGTAATTGAATTTAAAAAAGAAAGAAAGAAAAGATTATAAAAAATTCAGGGCTTCAGGCGATTAAAAATTTTAATCGTAATTAATCGCATGATTTCACTAGGTAACTCACGATTAATCACAAATTTTATATCTGTTCGAAATGTACAAAAAAAATCTAGGTTTTCATACTCTTGTAAACAAAAGTGGAAAAAAATGTTGAACTAATAGAAATAGTTCAAGTGAATTTTTGACGTTTATGGCATGAATGAATAAAAAAAAGAATATTAAAAATAGTTCAAATGAATTGTTTATGTTTATAGCCATCAATGGCAGTGAATGAGTTAATGTACAAACATAATTTCATGATACTTCTTGCTATAGGAGGCTTTTGTGAGCAGTGTTTTGTTTTGAAGCTCTTAAATAGTTGCAGCATTAAATTTACACAAAAGGTGAAGTTAATGATGTAAAACAAACTCCACTGTCTGACAGAGGCTGTATAAACAATTGCACACTCTTGAAACCAAAAATTGAAAATCATCAGACACACTCAAAACCATGACCATTTCAAATTCAATTTGCTGTTAAAAATGTACAGTATCACGATAAAAATGACATTCAGGAGCAATTGTGTTTATGTATATAGTAAGAGATTATACATCGAGATTTTATTTTATTTTTTTGTCATAAGAGCTCGTACAGTCCCTATCAAGTGAAAATAAGGTGTGAAAGCGTGACAATGCAGCGGCCATGTTGGCAGGGGCAGCTTTCCCATCAAAAGCAATGGATGTACATAGGCTACTGTCTGTGGCGACCATGTTAGCATGCGACTGTCCTATCAAAAGCCATAGAAAACATGAACATTAGCTTGCTAAAGAGCACAGGTGTTGTTTTTTGTAAAGCTCTTATCTTTGGCATCTAATCGCAAAGGAGGTGAAAGAAAGGAAGCGCTAACATCATAGCTCGTGAACGCCACCAGATCCACACCATTATCCCCAGCCCCAACCAGCAAGCTAAGTTTGGAGAAAATTTAAAACGTTTTGAGTTTCTTATTTTTTATTTGCAATATTTGTATACAGTAAGGATGTTTTTAGCCCACCAAAAAAGTATTCAAATGTAACGGAGAATCATCTGTAAAGGACGACCCATTCCCCAAAGTAGTTGAGGTTCATCTTTTATTTAGAAGCAAATCACTGATATCATTTTACAGGGTCTTTAAAAGAAAGCCATAATTGAGTTTGACACCCTTAGTTCAACATATTAAAAGAAAAATGAGTGTCAGTGTCCCTATATGCAGTTTAGAGCTCGTCAGCATCAAAAGCATACAAGGAAAAGCTCAATTTATTGAAAAAGCATTCATTTGGACAATTATTAAATCAAGGGGTCGATGTCTTCCCGCTGCTCACCGATGGGTGTGGAAAACTGGGCTGACTTTTTAAAGGGTGTATTCGGGCACTCTGCCGGGCTCACACCCTGTAAGACAAAACAAAAGAAATATGCAGAAATGCATCCTGAACCTGATGGGCTGTGGGTTCTGTTCAGAATTCATAGAGGCTGCAGAATCTGCAAAAAGAGAATAATTGGGAGGAGAAATCTTCCACCAGTCCCTAATCATCCTCCTTTTGACCTTGGTGCACAAACACGTTTCATTCATGGAGCTTGTGCGGTTATAACTTCTCACAAATTGGATGGTACCATTTGTAAGGGAATGGAAGCTTTTAAAGAAAAAAAGACAAATACATCTTTTGTACCGGCTGATTAATAAAAGCCTACAACAACAAACGCAAATCCAAATGTATTTTTATGTACCTGTACTAGCAGCACAAACACCATAACAAGGGTAACAACAACGCTTTGATATGGTGAGGTCACTATGGTAATGCTTATGAATGACACGAGCAACACGAAAACTGGGACACTTTGTAGATATAACAGTAAACGTGAAGCCACATTTTTATTTTGCTAACTTGTTGATTGGCATCAATGCTACGACTGAGATAATTAGCATGTTGACATGCGTCAAGATTTCATCGTAAACAGAGAGAATCCGGTCACTTTTCAAAATAAAATATTTGTCAGCTTCGGCTAATCAATTAACCGGAAATACAGTAAGTTTTTTATTCTTTCAATTGTGCGGCAAAAGCAACCCAATGGTTGGGGACTGCTGGTGTACAGTATTGCATAAGAATATTGCTTCTTTTTTTTATTGCGTTTTTATTGTTTCTCTTGTATGCTGCTATTTAATGTATAGGTTGTCTTGCTCTGTTTTTTGCTGTACCCATTTTAGCACTTTGAGATTTCATTTCAAATGTAAAGTCCTTTACAAATAAAATGTATTATTGTTATGATTCCAGAAACAATTGTGACCCACCTGTATCCGCTGGTAGTTTTCACTCCAATAACTGATGGCCTGCTCAGTTTTATAATCATGAATCTGGAAATAGAAGCAACAAAATGGAGGGAAAAAAACAGTAATTTATATTTGATCAATAAATCACTGTATATATCGTACAATTTACATATAATTTAGGGGATTTTACTCTAGGAATTTACTTGAAATAAAAATTTTACTATGATTTTGTGTTTTGAAAAACGGTAAGTGTTTTAATAAATAAAGTAATAGATAAAGAGCGAGATGTGCAAGAGACTTCTGGTTATTTTATAGGCTTCCATTGTTTGGGGTGTCTTGTTAAAGGTAAAATATGTTGTTGCATGTTTTTGCTTCTAGACTCATAAAAATATTGTCTCATTTACTTAAAGACATCATGTTAAAAGTAAAGTAAAGACTAACAAAGATGGCCATTAAATAAATAAATAAATAAATAAATATTGAAGTTGCTTAAATGCTACCAAATCCAGAAGGAATCCACCTTTGTGATACAAAGTGTCCTGAAAGACGAATGCGGAACCGGCATGACTGCCATTAACACACGAACATTCAGTACGTAGCGTAAATTGTATGCAAGGATACATACGCGGTTGACTTTAGTAGTTCGGGGGACGAATCCCTCAACTCGAAAATCCCTCTGAGTTACGGAAGAGAAGTCGGTTTGGGGAAGCGGTGGGTTCCGTTCTGCATGAATCTTGTCTCTGCAAAAACATCATCAAACAACTATTGCATAACTAAATACTCACTTATGTTCTTTTAGCGTTGCTAATGTAAGTCTTGATGGATCAAGTTCATTGGGTGCCTGAAGATTTCAAAATGACTTCTGCAAAAATGATGAGTTTCTAACTGCCCACTTTCTGCCATCGTATAAAGGAAGCTTTGCCTTCGGGAGTACAATAATTCCCATGCAAAAGCTATCATCGAAGATTTAGTTGCTATTAGTATGAAGGAAGATAAAATTCATGGCCACCACAATCATCGCAATCATCCCCCGACTTCAACCCAAGTGAGAACCTGATTAAGCATCCTTGTAACAGGTACAACAAAGTTGGAGATGTAAAATGAATCCCTACCTTATTATTTGGGCAATTCTTCTTTCCAAAAGCTCAGACCTGAGGCCTGTAGACATGTTGAAGCATATTAAAAAATAAAGTGAGTAGTAGTGTCATGATTGCAGAAAACACTTCATCCATGTGACTGTTGAATTAGGACAGTCCCTTAGAGTGTGTGGCATGCCAAAATGAAAACTACACATACCCTGCAGCCTCACCCCTGGAGTCTTTGGAGGAGCAAATGCCGATTTCAGGGTGGTGACATTTTCCATCTTGGCTCCCGTGTTCATGGTGATGATTCCTTTGTGTCCATGTCTAAGGATTTGCTCCCTTGTTTGCTTGGAGTTGGATGAATATGACATTTGGGTGACAACATTTGAAAACAATATATTATTTAAGTGCACCACTTAACCACCAGTGACTTGTGTGTTTTGATTGACTATTAACAGAATGACTCAAATCAGATGTCATAATTATGAAAATGTGACCATGAGATGCAGTTGCTTATGTCATTCTAAATATGCAAAACCTGTTTATCCATTTTTTTGTTTTGTGGTGTGTGAGATTTTTTTTTTCAAAAGTAAAATGTACTTTGCTCTATAAATGTTTGGAAACACTACACTGAGAAACAAACTGTACAATGCTGACTTTTATTTTGAAACATACTTTTGAGAGCGGTAGTTCGTTCGTACAGTAGCCTAATATAAGTATAGTGTGTTTCATTGTCGAATCTCAAGTCGACGTTTTCTGCCTTTCTTGTATCACATGGTGTTTCTCCAACAAACAACAAGCTATGCTCAGTTCATTATTCCCTCCGATTTGTACATAGAAGAATTACACGTAGTGGCACCACAACCATACGTCGCACACTCACCACTTCGGGGCCGTCTTTTTGTTTACTTGCATCAACTGCGCCGTCCGCCATTTCGGCAAATTTAGGAAACTTTATCGTATAAACCAAGAGTTACATAAATCAGATGTCTGTAACCGAGGTAAACTACCGCAGGCACAAATCGGGTCCTTGCGACGGAAGTGTCTCCATGGTAACGGTAAACACACAAGACGTTAAACCTTTGAAGAAATGAGGCACGTTGTGGGCGAATGTGACGTAATTTTAATTGTCCAGCCATTCATTATTTAAACTGAAGTCCGCGTGTATTTAAATGTCTTGTTGCATGTAAACCAACTGAAATGTTTACATTTCTCTTCTTCTCAGAAGGAGCACATGCAGTATAAAGGCTTCCAAAAATTTTGGGGGGTTCCATCACAGTAATGTGCTTATTTTCAACATGCTATTAACTCAAACACACTCCTGTTACTTTCAGTCTTGGTAAAATAAAACAATGACATGGGGGGAAAAAATGTCTGTCATGTAGTCAGTTTGATTTTTTTTTTGGGGGGGGGGGGGGGAATCATTAATTTAAGTTCATTTTGCGTTATACAGCAAATGGATTTAGATGATCGTTTTGTCTTGCTTTATATACTTCCTCGATTAGTTTTATATTTGACTCTACCCTCCAAGTGTACTCAATTGTGGCCATGAAGCGCAACTGTTTTGACCATGACAGCCACAATTAAAAAGGAGTGGGTGGGGGGTCGGTGGGGATAGTTTCATCTCTGTGGAGGATGAAGGCTGAATCGTCTTCCTCACATTCCTTCATGTGTCTGCAGAGGAAGATTGCAAGGCTTTAGCAAACAGCTTTTCCCCTAGAGGTGCAATTAAGGGAAAGAAAAAAATTGTGATTGTCATTTGACCACCTGTTAGACATTTAATTGCATCCAATCATTGATCCATCGGATCTTGCTCGTAAAAGCAGGGTTAAACTCGGGCACATGTTCTCCGGTCAAATCTACAGTTACGCTTTCAAAATCTTAAGCGAGCACTATAATATATATATATATATATATATATATATATATATATATATATATATATATATATGTGTGTGTGTTGTTTTACTGTCTATTTGTTAGGGGGGAAAATAGTCCTTGGTCGCTTTAAAATTAACAAATACAAATCCAGTGGAATTATCTTAACTAACAAACTAATGAAATAGGCAGGACATTTTTCTCCAGAATATCTAGAACATCTTGCTGAGCTGTACTGTATTTCCCTTATAACTGAGCAGAAGCAGGACGTTAACTCTATAATTGAGATATAACCTGATTTTACACCTGTTTACTTTATGGCCATGTATGCATGACTTCTGTGAAAAGGTCATTTATATATATAGATAAACATTTTTTATATGAATATATGTATTTATGACACAAACATGCCAATCCATTTCTCATCACATCCCCCTCGCCTTTATTGAAAGTGATGCAGACCCTGCTAAATATAACACCCTGGTCTTGTTACAGTGGATACGAGACCAAATGAAAACCACAGCGCTTGTTGCTGAGACTCTGCGGCAGAGTTTTGACTGTCAGGCAGCCAGTATGTCTGGAACAGGCTGCCAGCTCAGCATGAAAGCCCCATCAGAGCTCTCCAAACTATCAAACTGGGCTAAAAGCTCCGACTACTAGGTTTCCAGGTGTTCATAGTAAGCAGGCATTTTGTAGGCTGTGTGTATGGGAGTAGCGATACTACATATCCCAATCTACAGCAATGCAACAAACTTATTAAAGATTGCCAACATTACCTTTGTCAAAGGCAACATTTTCATGCAGCTAAATCATTCATCATTGGAAAGATATAGTTTTAGATAGTGCAGGTGTACCTAAGAAAGTATCTGATAAATGTGTATCCCAATGTAGCCTTCATCCTTTAAAAAAAAAAAAATAATTTCTCTGCCAGATTTTTGTGAGCAAAGAGCTAATCTAAGATATTGAAACAAAAGGAGACAGCCGTTCCTGCGTGCGCATTTCCTTATAGGTCTACACCCAGAAGTCAGTATGCTGAATCTGACCTGTGTGGGCAAGGAGGATGCGATCTGCTCAACAACTGGTCTCCATGGCAACATGAACATCGGCAAAGACTCAGAAGCAGTCAGTCCCTCACTGTTGGACAGTAGAAAGAAGGAGTGATTCAGACACTTCCCATGGTGGATTATTTTAGACCTATACCATTACATTCTAATGGGTCCACCATTAGCTTGTATTAAGTAGACACCACAATAGAAACGGTATCATTATGTTCTTGTGACTAAAAGTGTCTGGGACGCTCTTGGACATATTTTAATTTGTTGGTTTTAAACAATATATATGCACACCAAAATGAAGGCTGCCTCGAATCAATATACATTAAATGAGTATTTCATGATTTTTTAATTGCACGCCTATAATCTTCAAAGCAGCCAAAAATATGACGTAGTACAGCCATGTTGTTACCTGATGGCTGTACTGTGCATGTGTCTTTGCTCCTTAAATATTACCATGGTTTACGTTTTTTTTATTAAGTGCTGTCAAAATTAAAGCGTTAACTGATTAATTAATCACAAACCATATATTACCCGTCAGCGTGACAGCGGACGACTATGTTTAAGGTAGCACTGGTTGTGTTTGAGCAACAAACAGAATTACATGCATTAAAGTAAAGCATTTAATTAATGTTTGCGTATCACATTTAGAATATTTGTTCATGTCAAAATACTGGGGTATTTTTTTTTCCATTTTAAATTATGCAAGTAATTAATTGGTTAGAAAAAGAGGAGGATGAGCGTAGGCAGTCGGTCAAAAAATGTTGAAGACGTCCTCATAAAATGTCAAAAGAATTAACACAACCAGTGCTCTTCAAATTTGGAAAAAATGTTGATTAGAAAAAGGCTTTTTTTATTACGCGATCAATCGTGATTAATCAAAATTCTAAAATGTGATTAATCTGATTAATAAATGTAATCGTTTTAGAGCTCTATTTTTTTAATGCTAAAGGATACAGAAGGCTTTGATGCAGCCTCTGAACTGAAGAAAAAGCTTAAAGCAATGGTAGTTATTACAAAAACGGCCAGCAGGTGGCAGCAGAGTATAAGATATCAACCAGGGCCATGTTGCAAAAAGCCCCCCCAGTGTTTTAAACAGATTTGTGAATAATGATGAAACTTAGCTATACAGTATTCTAATGCTAATTGCTGCAAAACAGATAGATAGATCGACTACTTCTAACCGCCGGTAACATCTTGCCAGTGACAGAAAGACGAATTGTATGCTTTTATGATCATTATGTGCAGATTATCCTTCACTTTAAGTATTAGTAACACGGCAACTATTTTTTTTTAAATTGTGCTTGCTTTTTCAGGAAACACCATGGCTATTTTAGGTTTCCTTTATCATTTTATAGCAACAGATCAATGGTCATCTTTTCTCTCCTTGCTTTCATCTTTATTCCTGACCTTGTATCAGCTCCCATTAGCGACACGAGCCTCAAATAACCGCTGAGAGCAATGTTTGGCTTTCATCTTCGCACTCTTAGGACATCTGTTGTTTTCCATCATTAGTCGGTTCAACATTCCAGGGTGCTCTTCAGGTCTTCGCAAACAGCAAAGTTATTTTGCCCCCCGTCTGTTTTAGTTTTTGCTTGCTCCAGAGTTATCTCTCGCTAGATTTCCCCCTAGTTATTCAGGATGCAGAAGAGCGCCAACTGAAATGGTACTATCTTTGACTATTTGTTTGAGCTTTCCTTGAACAGGGATTTGATTTTTGCAAAAAGCCATTGGGTCAGTTTGATGTGTGGTTTAGGCAGCACCTTGTACTGTGTGTTAGCAGCACTGCCTCAGTCTGCCTCCCAATCTCACAATGTAGTCAATACTGCAATTGACAATCTAAAGAGAGCCAATACATGAGCTGTCTAACAGAAATTCTGCCTTAAAAAAGCTGTACACCCCTTCAAAATACAACCACATCAATAAACATCATCCATGTCCACATCATTAAACAAACATTTAGCAGATTTTTGTTGAGCTCTTGTATTGGCTCCCATTCGACGTACCTACTATTTTGGCTATTGAGGATATATAACAACCTTTATCCAGCCTAATTAACAACATGAAATAAAAGGGGGGAGGGGGGGTGTAAGCATTTGTCCATGACAGCCCCAATTAAACATGACTTAAGTCATAGGTGTCAAACTCAGGTCCTCGAGGGCCGCAGTCCTACAGGTTTTGGAGGTTTCCCTCTTCCAACACAAGCTGATTCCAATCAGCAGGATCGTTATCAGGCTTATGCAGAGCTTGTTGATGAGCTGATCATATATCAGCTGTGTTGGAGAACGGAAACATCTAAAACTTGTAGGACTGGGGCCCTTCAGGACCGGAGTTTCACACCTATAATTTAAGTGGTCCCTTCTCTTGTGAACAATCTTGCTCCCATTCTTCCAGACAAGCACAGAGGAAGGCAAGCAGCTAAAAAACAACAACTTGGTTAAAAGCAGCAAAGTAGCTGAGAAAAACTGAAAGTACAAATCACTCCTGTCATTTCGCCTACTGGCGGGACTTTAATTACATCCAATTATTGATCGAGCCAATCTTCATCCATTGTTACAGTCCGAGTGCAGCAAGACTGTGGGTTAGTCTGTTTTTTTCCCCTTGATGAAAACCTCTGGTTCCAATCACTGTTTTTAGCTACAAACCCTTAGTGGAGATGGTATGTTGTGTAAAATGCAAATAAAAACAGAATACAATGGTTTGTAAATCCCTTTCAACCTATATTCAATACAATTTTTTGGGCCTGAGCTCATCTGAGATGGACTGAAGCAAAGTGGAAAAGTGTGCTGTGGTCTGACGAGTCTACATTTCAAATGTTTTTTGGAAATCATGGACCGTGATGATGGCTGCCGCCTCCTCCAGGCCAAAGAGAAATAGGACCATGCAGGTTATGATCAGCGCAGAGTTCAAAAGACAGCATCTGTGATGGTATGGGGTGGTGTTGGTTGCACATCTGTGAAGCAATACAACTGTCAATATAGGCTACATACCATCTTGTTAACATTTTTTTTTCAAATTGATGTGGAAATGTGGTCTAAAAATCCCTCGCTGTGTTTCTCTCTGCACAATGTTACAAAGTACACACAATTTTTGCAGCAACGTATGCTGCCAAATGAGCAACATCTTTTCAGGGACGTCCCTGATTATTTCAGCAAGACAACGGCAAGCCGCATCCTGCACATGCTACAACAGCATGGCTTTGTAGCAAACGAGTGTGAGTACAAGATTGGCCTTCCAGGAATCCAAACCTGTCTCCCATTGAAAATCTTTAAACATAAAGAAAGAGTCCACTGCAAAACATACATCTGTAGGCTTATTGGTTAGCAGATATTAGTTTGACAGATAGCATTCTGAAATAACTTCTTTTTTTTTTTCTCAAAAAAAGTGCATTTGATCAAATAGCAATTTTTGTGTTTTGGCCGTCTGTCAGTCATGTGACATTTGTTAGTTTTCAATCTCTGCTAGCTAATCTGAGTTGTCATGTTATGTGAGTGTTAGCATACGATTAACTTGGTGTTCAAGAATTGTTTGCGGCGCTTGTATTAACTTTGTCAGATTGTTTGCGTTGTGTGGCAGACGGCTTTTACTTATTAGCTGGAAGATTTTGGACAGTTTCTGGATTTATGATTGTAATTGTGTTAACCTTTATTGTGTTTGTCACTGCCGCTTATTAGGTCTACCTGTTCTGTTATATTCCCTTAGCCATCTTCTTGTGTGTATCAAGTAATCAGCTTCTCTGCTCCTTCTGCGCCCTGCTCAGCCTTGCCTTGTCTGTTGTTTCTGTGATTCTTGCTTTTTGATTGAGGTCTTTTCAAATTTAGATTTTTTACTAAATTTGATGTTTGCATTTTCTCCTGTCAGGCCACAAGTCTGATCCTGAGCCTCTGAGCGTTGGTTATCAGCAGTTTTAGAAACTCTGTCTCACTTGCTGGCTGTGTACGTGTGTAGGTGTATGTAGCTTCTCGTTACCATCCGGAAGCCATAATTGACGGAAGAGATCCATGCTGGCAGATTTGTCACAATTTTCTTCTTTAGGATTATCTTTAAACTTCAAACTGCCCACACGACAAACAAACACTCAGATTGTCCCACTAATCCCATTCGGTCACTGCTGTAAAAACAAGAGTGAACAATGAGGAAAAAGTGGTTAGCCTTCATCATGTATGAAGCCACAATGCTCCTATGGGTGGTTAATCCAACTCCATTCTTTAAAAGGTCAGTCATTTTGGATTAAAGTCTTCTTGCTTTCAGCCGCTCAAAGAATTCCCACTGTTTTGTTTTCAATGGTCCAAAGTCATCCACCGCAGGGCTTTAATTAATTTGTGTGAAGTCAACACACTTGAACAGTGCAATAATTCTACTCATACTTTCAGCTAATTTTCCGAGCACAATGGGAGAAGCTGTAATGACGTTCAGGACAAAAGGCAACGTGGACAATCCTGTGTATCCCAAATGGTATAAATGACCTTCCCAGGATCTTTAAGTCACAACAAGAAACTGAGACATCTGCAGTGCGATTCGTTCCTGAAGCCAAGCAGTCTTCATAACGATCTTCACCATGAGACAGTCCCTCATGTGCATCATCTTTGCTGCAGCACTTTTGCTGCACTCTTCTTGTGCGTCGCCTGTGGACCTGGCTGAAGACAGCTCCTTGGAGCAGGCTGCATTCACCTCCTTGCTGAGCGAGGAAACGACAGAAAACAACCGCGGTGAGGCAGATCCCATCGCCGACAGCAAAACAAGAGGGCAGAGGGTCATCGTTGTCGCCGATCCGAGTCTTTGGCACGACGTGCGAATGCTGCGCAATGGACTGCCCCTGTACAAGCGACGAGCTGATGACAACAGCCAAGTCATCGAACACAGAAACACCGGCCAGGACCTGAGCATCCCCATCCTGAGGCGCGACACCATGAGGTGCATGGTGGGACGAGTGTACCGGCCATGCTGGGAGGTCTGAGGACAGTTTGGACAGGATCCCGGCCATGCTTTATTGCAATATATTCCACAATGATGTGTCCATATTCTCTTGATTGCACATTTAAGATTAAAACCCATTGTAGTCTGACTTGTGTCCTGAGTACTTTAATTTTGTAAATCAGACAGACAAACTGAAAATATGCTTTGTTTAGGTAATAAGGCTAGTTTCTCTGGTCGTCTGTTAATGGCTATTCCAAGTATAATGGACTATCTGGGGTTGGGTCAATTCTCCATCAATGCCCTCTTTAAAACTGCCTATGATTGACTGGTAAGCAGGCAAGCGGGTAGTCCATGACATGACCAGGATAAGCAGTGTACAACTTAATATATGATATGTGTCTGAGTCAATCGGTCTTGGTTATGAGCCCATCCATCCACTTATTATACTGCTTGTCCTCAATAGGGTGGTAGGTAAGGTGTAGCCTATCCCAGCTGAATTTGGGCAAGAATCAGTCGTTACACCTTGGACTGGTTACCAGTTCGTTTTTACATGTAAATCAATCAAATCAACCATTATTGCGTTACAACACCTAGGGCACTATTTAGGCCTGGTTTTACTGAGTCTAAAATCTAAAATCCAAATTTTCGTCACTAATTTGGAGATGTGCAGGGGGACGTGGCAGCTCTGTGCGCCAGTACGCCCATGGAAGCGAAACCAAATTCACAAACATGCTAAACTAGACCTGCCTCTGCATGAAAATAAGGGTGCACCTGTTTTTACACTGAGCGCAGTCTACTCTCTTTCACCAAATGCCAGGTGCACTAGGGGGACATCTGTGTCACCCTAATCGTCACAAACACGGTAGACTCCACTTGCCTCAGCACCAAAATGACGATGCGTACGTGCGCCTGTCTAGGAAAACGGAGTCCCAAGAGTCAACAGGAAGAAGAATTGTTACTTTTGCAAGATACAAAGTCATCAGTAAATTGGCACCATACAGATGGCACAACAATCTCAGTTACTAATCATGATGTCCAAGCTTAAATGCTTTCTAAATAATAGGATGCAAAAAGATCCAGCTGTAGCCGTATTTAGAGTAGATTACTGAGCGCCAAAGCATAAAATGACTTGCCCACCCACCCAAGTTCATACGCCCACCAGTGTGAAAGGGTTGGTGGTTGTATGTTAGGGGTTGGTAGGGTGGACTTGCAGCTGCAGCCTGCAGTAATATAGTACTTAACTTAGCCATCAAAATATTGCATAATGTTTAGAGATGTAAAACTTTTAGGCATGATTTTCTGAGAGCTTTGTATGCTAGTCAGAGGAAAAAGCATTACAAAACGTCGTTTTGTTTTCGCGGTGTAAGCGGCATTGCATTGCGGAAATAGAAATAGAAATAGAAATAGAAATAGAAATAGAAATAGAAATAGAAATAGAAATAGAAATGCCTGGATGTTCACAACTGTCCATATGGCTATAATTCAGTTTTGTATCACAATGAAATAAGTCTGGTCTCGATGTTGACCTCACATGAGTATTTAATGATAAATGAACAGCTTTTTGTTTTTTCAAAAAGGAGCACAAATCGTTATTTTACAATCTACAAACGTTTAAGTAATGACAAACAAGCTTTACTGGCAGAGTCAAATGAGGTGGGAGAATGGACAATTTTGATGATGTCCAATTTATTTAAAAATAAACTTCCCCCACCACCATCTGTCTCAAGCAATAAAGCGTGTCCAATTGTTATTGCATTTAGTGCAGTGACAATGACTGGCACTCACTGGATGAAATCTGATTCTACAACCTAATTACAGCCATCTCATTTTTTTGGGGTGTCCTCTCACAAGATAAATCTAATATAGCTTGGTCAAACGGTTCTGTGGCATCTGACGCCAAAGGGGTCTCCGATGTCCTTTACTAATTAAATCCCACCCAGTCGTTTTAAATGATCAGTGTAGAGCTCAACATGTTGAGTCTGACGGGTGGCCACTCCCTGGAAATAAAAAAAAGGATCAAATCTGTTTGATGGAGCAAGACGTGTTCAAATGATCACATTGTCTTTGTGCCATTCATTTTGAAATGCACTTTTCTGCTTATTTCTCTTTCGCACACTGGGAAAATCAGACTAAGCTTCATGCATGTATGCATATACTGTATCTCACAAAAGTGAGTACACTCTCACAAATTCTGTAGATATTTAATTAATGTATACTTTTTCATGGGTCAACATTGGAGAAATGACACATTGACACAATGAAAAGGAGTCAGTGCACTTACAACTTATGTAGCAGTGTAAATTTATTTGCCCTCAAAATAACTCAAACTACAGCCATTAACTCATTTAATGCCATTGACAGCTGAAGACGTCAAAAATTAATTTGAACTATTTCTATTAGTTTAACATTTTTTTTCAATTTTTAACATTTTAACAAGAGTATAAAAACCTATAATGTTTTTTGCACATTTCGAACAGATATAAAATTTGTGATTAATCGTGAGTTAACTCGTGACGTCATGTGATTAATTACGATTACAAATTTTAATCGCCTGATGCCACTAATTTTTAATAATCTTATCTTTTTCTTTTCTTTTTAATATTCATTTTTATTTATTTTTTTAATAATCTTTTTTTAAAAGAAAAGATTATTGAAAATTAAGGGCGTCCGGCGATTACAATTTTTAATCGTAATTAATCGCATGACTTCACTAGTTAACTCACGATTAATCCAAAAATATATATATCTGATATAATAATAGATAAAGGAAATCTAGGTTTTCATACTCTTGTTAACAAAAGTAGGAAAAAAAATTAAACTAATAGAAATAGTTCAAATTATTTTTTTTATGTCTATAGCCGTCAATGACAGTGAATGAGTTAATAGCTACATCTCTGGCAACAAAAGTGAGCACACCCCTAAGTAAAAATGACCTTTTGTGTGGCCACTTATTGTGAGATACTATGCATTATTTTTTTTGTGCACCTCAAACTTGGGATATAAATTGGAATCTTTTTTTCTGGCTGCTCCCCGGCTGCAGTGTATCTCTCTCGTGTCTTTGTTGTGAACTGTGTTAATTTTCCACTGTGTTTTGCTTCACATACTACAGCAAAACTTCCCAGAAATGAACCAGACATCATTCCAGCAGGAGAGCAGAAAGACGTCACACAACATTGAGGGAAAAAACATGGCCTTCTTTGTGTATGCTTTCAAGATTATAAGCATACACATACTTTATAAGTGGCATGTTGGAAAGTATACAAACCCCCAGCAAGTGATAATAATGTATGTATTTAGTGAGTGTGTTACATTAACAGAGTAAATATCTCTGACAGAGTAAATGCACAACTAATAACATTTGTCTGTGAATCACGTTGTTCTGATTGCCCATTTAACACCTGCACACATCTGCCAGCATGAAGTGAATGGGAAAAAACAACAACTGCCAAGAGGCTGCATTGTCTCCCTAATACTAGCAAATCAATTTCTCTCATGAACTCACTGATATCAAAACAGTTCATTCCAAAGTCAAATTATCGTCTTTATAAAATCTTTATTAACTGTGCAGGAACTGTTTTGTTTTTTTTTCACTTTAAAAATCTTGTCTGTAATTCAGTGTTCACATTGGTTGAGATTAAACTAATTGCTGGTCATACTGATGTTCAATTTCTAATGATCGACAATGTAGTCGCTCATCATTTATATCATGACTTTTTGTTGACAGCACGGAAATCTGTCAGAACTTTACACATTAATAGCTGTCATATCTCTTAATTTGTTTCTAGAAATGTTGCATTCTTCTTACCCCTTATGCTGTGATTCATGACCACAAGTCCGTCATTCAGTCCCAGGTGCCCTTGCTTGGTTCAATGGGGAAAAGTGACATCATCCTCATGCACCCCACTGCCCACCCCCTTCTTTCACCCCCTTCAGCGTCTAATGGAGGGCCAGAGCTGGTGGGGAGGCCTTGTGAATAATTAAGGCACTTGGGTGCACTTTACAACCTGGGCTGCAATGCTTACTGTGACATTCACCCTAAGTGCATTAGTACAATAGCCCAAGAGGAAACTGTTTTTTATTGACCAATACAACCAATAACTGTACTTCTGTTGCCTGTTTTGTCCCCAGAGTGCAGGAGTATGAGGCCAATGAATTGCTACATTTTCAGAAATCCTTAATAAGAATGAATACAAATATATATTTTCAATGAAAGGTGATTGGTTCTCAAGGAATATTTTACCCAGAGAATTATTCATATTGAGCTAAGAGCTAAGGTTTAGTGTATGTTATACTGAAATGCAGCACACTACAGTGGGTGGCTCAAGTAGCACAAACATTTAATAATAAGGATGTTATCATACCTGCAGGTTAATCAAACAATAAGATCCGAGGATACATGCATTTAATAAAAGATCTGGTCAAGATCTGAAGCCAGATGATAGAAGGAGCAAGCATGACGGGAGGTGCACGGCAATCAATGTAAAAGGGAAGGAGAAATATCATCACCCCTTGTCAATCGAATGCCTTGGTGAAGGTAAAAACATTTAGAGTTTATGATCATAATTTGTTGCTGTTTTTGTGGAAAACATTGAATAAAAAACTGGACCACACTGTCTTTAATCTTTTGACTTTCCAGACCACATTGCAGAGATGATAAATAAGATATGATGAATATTTTCAGACTGTAGTCAAATGCTGAAAACAAAATCTGTCATTTTTATAACTTTTTTTTATTTTATTATTGATTAAAAACACACTCACAAATATGTTATTATCCGTTTAGCATCCATCTGTCTAGTTGCAGTGAAAATTACATCACAGTTGTTCATCACTCAGATAACGACCAATCACGTTACCTGAAACCTGAACAATTGCGATGTCATTTTCTGTCGACAGTGAGTGACAAAATGGCCGTACTCTAGTATGGATAAAAACGTTTGAATCAGAATGTCACATTTAAGACTGGTGTGGAACATATGATTGTGAAGAACATTTTTGATTTGACTTTCCCTTTAACGTAATTGGGGCTGGAGCAGCCATTTCCATGTATACTCATCTATAAATTACTGAATCAATATGCTGAGCAAAGAAAATCTGACAGGATGGGTTGCAGTGGAACCTTCGAGGCTCAAAAGAATCTGTTGTGGAACATTGGTTTACCTCCAAAATTGTTTCGATTTTGAAGCAATTTCTCCCGATGTTTCAAAATCCCTGTGCAACTTAAGAAGAATGTTATTCTTATGTTTGAATTTAGACTTGTATGATTTCGAGGACACTATACCCGTATTTACTGTATATGGGTTGCCTTAAAAATCTCTGGAACAAGAAGGTATGAGGCACACCGCATAGATCCATTGGCTCCGTCAAGCCTCGTGTCTCATACAGACAAGAATGAAGATGGCCAAACGACACAAGAAGTTGATTTACAGTGCGTCAGCATCTTCCCTCCCCTCCTCCAAACCATCCTAGGATTTATGGCCACTCAGGATTCACGTCTGTTTGGCAGTCTGGCTTGCCTGCTCAGGTCAGATTACAGCACATTAAAGATACCAGCAGACACTGCTCATGGGCAGCGGATGAATGTTCATTACCTTTATGTAACAGAAAGACATTAAACCCTTAAAGTGGATTTAAACATTTCTTTACAATAATATGTTATATGTGACCTCACTAGTCATGACAAACATGGCATTATGATTAATATTACATTTGTGGAATAATAGTTAGAAAATCCAGTTATTTTCATCCATCTCAGGGGGCGGCCATTTTGCCACTTGCTGTTGACTGAAGATGACATCAATGTTGCTCAGGGCTTAGGCAACGACCAATCACAGCTCACCTGTTTGGTCATTGCCTAAGCCCTGAGCAACATTGATGTCATCGACAGCAAGTGGCAAAATGGCCGGCCCTTGAGATGGATAGAAATGGCTGGATTTTGCTGCTTAACTCATATTCCACTAAAGCAATGTTAACCAGAATACCACATTTAGACCAGTGGGGCTGCATGGAACATATTATTGTCACACACAAAAAAAGTTGGGGTTGACTTCCCCTTTTAAACTGACACCAAGTGCTTAATGATCCAGCTATGCATTTAAATATCCTGCATCAAAAGATTCTCTTTAGTATCCTTGCCAAACTGATGATAATCACAATACAAACATATACAATAACAGTTTAAGTTAAAAGAGTCACAACTTGAGCATAACTGGTTGGTATGATTTGTTGATTTGATTTGATGGTTTGTTATTAAATATAGATAACATTTCGATACCATCTGTGTGTCCAGAATGATGAAGTAATAAGAACCATTGAAACTGTCAATGTTGTTATTGTGTTCTGAGTGTATAGTGTTATTACAAACCCCATTCCTTTGTGGTGTGAAAATCTCAACAGAAATGGCTGGTCAGTAACAGTTGTTGTCTTAAGGATTGTTGACCGAGTTCCTCTGGAAAATCCCATTCATTACACACAGTTGGGTCAAAAGTAACCCAATTATGGATCAAAAATGGACCGATCCACTCTATGGGTCAATTCAACCCATTTTTCTGGGTTGTTTTATACAAAATGACCCAATTTTTTGACCCAATTAAAGGATCTGACCAATATTTATGAATTGTTTTACGCTGAAAGACACAATTCTTGATTCAAAGTTGGGTCAAATTGACCCAAGTAGAGGATCGGTCCATTTTTTGAAACATAGTTGGGTTATTTTTGAAGTTTGATTTTTGAGTGTAAGGTCCACAAAAAACACACACACAAAAAGCAACAGAAGAACGGGGCTTTACAGTACACTGCTTGAAAACTACATTTGCACTGATTTCCATATTTCTGCTTGAAAATCAAGTTTATTCACTTACAACAACTTCAAGACTGTAATAATGTGAATAAGTACATTAGCTGGAAATGTTTTTTTTGGGGGGGGGGGGGTACAGAAGGACCATTATCAGTAGCCATCACTCTTGTGGTCCAAATAGCTACCCCACTTTAAGATTGATCAAAATACAATAGAAAAGCCTTGCCTAATTACTGTCAGCCCAGCTGGCAGCTGCTGTTGTGTTGATTGAAGAAGAAAATTGGCTGCTTAGACCTGCTGAGTATATGGCACATTAGTATTTGTGGAATTGATTGTAATCTCAAAATGCCTTGTCATGGAGTTCTTGTCTGCGAAATGATGTCAACAAAAACAAAGAGCGATATCTCATGCAGAGTGTGTATTGAATGAAGTCCTGTCCACACAGAAATCAACACGTAATTGTGGAATAGCAAGAGGAGAATTTCAAGTCAAAAACACATCAATCAGCAGCAGACACAGAGTTATGCAACCTGGAGGCAAAATACTTTATCAACGTTCTGCCAACATGATAGAAGAAACTCCCAGTAAAGTTGGACAAAACAACCTCCAAACTGGAATGAACCTAAAGTCATAACATTTGGAATTTCATGAAAAGGTTCCAAGAGAACCACAAATTTTCATACAGTGTCATGCGTATCGTAACGTAAGACTGATAGATGATCCACTACACTCTGCACGTATAAAGTTAATTTCACTTGTGCTGTTGAAGTACTGTACTGTATTGTATCATATACAAGTGATATGTGGTAGACTACTTTAATGAATCCTATTGTTTTACTAACTTACACAAAAAGTCAGGGATAATGGTTTGGGTGGAATTTCAGGATTAAATCCAAAATGCCAGAGGTGGCCATTCCGTCAGTAGGTGTGTTGTCTGTTTTGCTAACAAATGACAGGAAACTTTCAATAAAAAAAATTAAAAAAAACTGACAAACTCAGCACTGACGGAAGCAAAATGGCCACAGAGCTTAGTGTGTCACAGGGTTCATTGTAGTGGAGTGGAGGCAACAGGCAGGTGGACCCAAGCACAGAGACATAGGTAAGGTAGAGCAAGAGAGCAGGAGAATCTCAATAGTTGCATATACTGTATACTGTAATACAAAAAAAAAAGACAACAGTGATGACATAATGACATAAGCAACATATGAGCCCAAAGGAAAGGGAGTAATTAAATATACAGAGTTATGTAACATGAACTTGGACAAGACAGGAGTGAAGTAAAAGATAACAAATGAGTGATGAGACACAAGGGAAGGCCTGGATGATATGGACTTTAAGGTCCCATACCACTTCTTCTTTTTTTTTTTTTAATAAAAAATGATATTGTTTGTCCCTTATCAGGTTTACAAGATAATTTGAGTTGGAAATGCTATAGATGGTCAAAAATTTGACATGTAAAAAAGATTTGCTCTGATTGGATCACTGTTCTCCTTGATTTGAATATGGAAAACGTCTTTCCTCTGATTGGTAGTTGCCGATATCTCGGCATTTCGTGGTGGCCATCATGTGTCTTTCTATCATTGTAAAGCTGATTTTAAAAAGCATTGGCAACTCATAGGACTACTTTGATTAATGGGCACTCAGAACAGCAAGCCCGGTTAGGCTTTTTGAGATATTTTATCCTTAGATACATATATTATAAATACAGTATTGTTGTAAAACACAACATGTATTTTTGTATAATACAGTATATTCAAATGTGGGAGCACCCGGGAACAAAAAACAACCACACATTTTTGCTTATCCCAAAATACCTTTGGACACCCTCAACAATGGCCCTCTTTTCAGACAGTTCAACAAATGTGAGCTTAACCTTGATATTAAAGATAACTTTCAGTTTGTCTAAACCAAACATGAAGAGGCTTAAGAGGTCTGGGGAGAAGCCTGGAAGTAAGCCCTCTGCTGTAATAAGCCACAATGGGTTCTTTGATTCTCTCAAGACACAGAAAAGTAAAATATTCCAAAAGTTTAAGAGGCATATGGAATTTACTTGAAAATCTATACGCTGTCGAAATAAATGCCCCTGTGTTTATCTGTGTTATGCTCCATTCCACTCCACAGAAATGCTAACAGTACTGGCCGTTTGTTTGACTTTGTCAATCATGTATTAAGATACAGAAATGATGGACAGGGCAATTTGCTCCTTGTGAACGGTTCATTTGTTCGACGGCTCGGCCATGTTTAGACTGGGAGGAAGATTCAAATGTTTGAGACTGATCTCTGAGTTGCTGGAATTTGAGAAGTTTGAGACCAAGAATTTGATTCTTGGTGGACCTCAGTGCTGACTAGCAAATTCTCGTAATGAGAGCTTAAACCTGTAAAGGACAACAACAAAAAGACTCTGCTAAAGACACTCAAGAAGACAATGGCATCTCCCGTGTATTGCCCAAGACAGACCTCAGCAAAGTATGGCCCGGGGGCTACATCCCGCCCGCCCACAGTCTCTAACCAGCCCTCACAGTGACCATGAAGTCAAACATAAAATATGCAAAATGTTTTTGTTTTGAAATGTGTGCTTTTAGTTTGTGAGATTAAGAGCTACAACTTGTATCTGCAGTGTTGCCAACTTGGCATTTTTTCCAACCCCTCTAGAAAAAAAAGACACCAGCAAAAATGACAACAGAGGTCCTAATGTTAGCAACATTACTGGGTGTATCATTATTTTCAATGCATCATTATACATCAATGTCAATAATATTTGTAGATAAATTATAATATATAGAATATAATTTTTAAAGTGTTAAGATGCAATTTCAATGGCTGCATATAATTTTGTTTAAAATTCATATTTCCCAAACAATACATACTATATCTACACACCTTGCAACAAGACTATATGCTGTTTCTAAATACATTAAAATTATAATAGTCAAAGTTGGTGTTAGCATGTTGGCCTGGTCCTCGGCATGCGCTGCATTTTCAAATGTGGGCCCTTTGCAAAATTACACGCCCACCCTTGGCCTATTTGAAAATTGTTAGTCTAGGGCTAACACAGACAGGCTAACAGAGGTCGTGGGTTCAAATCCGAGCTCCGGCCTTCCGATGTGGAGCTTGCATGTTCTTCTCATTCTACGAGAACTCTGGTTTCCTCCTACATTCCAAAAACATGTGTGATAGGTAACTGAACACTAACGCAGTGGTGGCCAAGTCCAGTCCTCAAGAGCCCCTATCCATCTTGTTTTCCATGTTTCCCCTCTGCATTACAGCTAAATCTAATGATCAGCTAATCAGCAAGCTTTGCAGAAGCCTGATAATGATCCTGATCATGAATCAGGCGTGTTAGTAGAGAGAAACATGGGGAAAAAAGCTGGATAGGGGCTCTCGAGGACCAAACTTGGGCACCCCTGCTCTAACGCCACTGGATTGAGGACTACTCTATAGGTGTGAATTAGTGTGAATGGTTGTTTGTCTATGTGCCCTGCATTTGGCTGGCGACCAGTCCAAGGTGTACCTAGCCAGCCTCTTGCCCAGTCAGCTAGAAAGGGTTGACTCCATGTCCCCTGGTTGTGACCTTAATGTGAATAAACAGCATAGAAATTGTTTTAGTTTTAATTACTGTGTTAGTGTGAGACTATGCTACATTTCAATTTACAGTTATGAGCACAACTGTAAATGTACACAAGCGAAATGTTGCTTAACACAGAAATATGTATGAATCAATTCACATGCGCATCTCTATTCCCATCAACTTCAACCTATAAATATCAAAACACTATTTACTTTGGATTTTATGGGCATTAAGCCTTTTTCTCACCATACAGTGTGCTCATCAGTTTACATAAATTTTCTCACATAATTATATGTACAGATACAGAACTCATGTAAATGCTGCAAATTCAGAATACAAATGCAATATATAGAATATCATGTACAGACATGCGGGGCTGCACTGAACAAATAATTTTTTGGCGTGGACTTTAAATATACACGTATGTAGAGTTTTAGGCATGTTATGCAAGTATACATGAATTTTTAGTTCACTTTTCTCCGTTTCCTCCGAGGAGACCCCTGCGCACCAGAAGCTTTGGTGGGCTGGGGTTCTGACTCATAGGCTCCTGGTTATTGTACATGGAGGGTCCTACTGCACGACTGAAGTGGGGGCAATTTCAGCCAAGATGGCGCCTGAAGTTGGTTACTTGGATGCGCTGTACCCAGCCTAAGGTCATTGACAGCATTATCTTTTAACCTGTGTTTTTGTCTGCTTCCTTGTGGAAATGGGATGGGTTCTTGATTTTGTGCCGCAGTGAGTTGCCATTTTTATGTACGAGATGCACTGCTGAAAGTTTAACATTTAGTGTAATGGAATTTGAATTGCACAGCTGTATACTCATTTCTGAATCATAAATGCCACATGACTTAAACATCGAGCAAGCAGGAAAACGTGGGTTTCAGGCAGCTGCAAATGTAGGGTTTGGAGACCAACTAAGAAGGAATCTTTTGTAAACCGATATATCAGCACAGTCATGACCTCAGCCTCCAAGCATGAATTCTTTGTATTATCAGTAAGTTTGAAGGCATAGCTTTCCATGATAAGACAAATGATGTGACATGCTGGAACATAACATGCAGAAGGTTCAACGCTCGAGTGTTTTTTGTGTGTGGAGACTGTTTCTAAACATTCACAATCCAAATTTGATTAATGCACTTAATTGTGTTACAATTCAAAAAGCTGATGTCCTTTTGGGTATGACTAGAGCATAACAGTACAGCAAAGTTCAGGAGCGAGTCTGAACCAAAACAGCCATTAAACCATTAGCAGGAGACCTTCCAGGAGTGATGCTCTTGTGAGCCTGATGAAGACAGTGACTTAGCTCATGTATACAGCTGGTGTTGCTGCTCAGAAAGGCTCTCTGTAGGTCTCCAGGGAATGTATGATGGATTGGGGTCAAACTGTGCCTCCAGGGTCTCAGCTGCGAGTGTGGCCATAAAAACACTTGGGCACTAGCATACTCTGTCCATTAGCTTAAAAAAAAAAAAGTCACGTGGCATAATGAACTTCCACATGGCGCTATGACCCAATATCCCGTTTTAGTAGATACAGAGCTCAATGAGTGGATAATTTGACTATAAAGCATAGCCAAGTCTGTTACTGTTAAAATATATATAAAGTTATTTAACTTGTTTGCAATTATTTTTTAACATATCAGCAATGTTTTAAAAAAGTGGCAAGTATTAATTTTACAGCAATATTTAAATACCGCCAATGGCATGTACACTTAAGTTCAGTGAGCTTAGGCCGTTCAAAACATAACAAAAATAAATAAATTGCAGAAATGCCAGCTTGACAATTGTATAGAGTAAAAACAAACACCAAATCATCTAGAGCAGTAGTTTTATATTGTGGCAGAGAATGTTTATTTCTACACATTAAATGCAAAGAGGGCCTGATTGTGTCAAACCCCAGAGTGGAAAAATAGTGTATTAGGTTACGCAATATAAATTTACCATTACAGCTCAAGACTATTGCAAATTCTTCACGAGATTTTAGAGTAAAGAGTACCCTCTGCTGGTAGGAAACTCAAAGTGCAGTGCCACGCGTGAACTCAACATCAACCTCTAGTGGTGAACAAAATGTAAAAGAATCAAACGTCTGGTCAAAACATTTAATTTGAAACAGTCAAGAATGTAAAGCACATCGAACGTTTGCTGTACATGGTACATAAGTTGAACAGCATATTTGCAAATAAGTTTACAGAAGTCTTCCGGGGCAAACAGTAACAACTTGCATAACCTGGTGCAGGTGTAAAAATCAGGAACGTGAAACTCTCAAAGTCAATCTTTACACAGAAATATTTAAAAAGGGAATAAAAGCAGCATAAAATTGATTAAAATGTGTGGGGGGGCAAATCTGTACAAAAAAAAAAAAAAAAAACACAACCCCAAACTCACTTTGAGATTTGCATCGCAAGCTCTTTGACTACAGAACTCTTCAGATGGGCGATTGTTGCAATCCTCATCTGCTTTGATGTAGAGTACTTTTCTTTGACAGCCTGTGAAGTCAGATCAGAACCTTCTCATACATTGTTCTAAAATTGAAGCAAAAACAAAAAGGTCAGCCTCTTACCATATGCTTAGTTTGTCCTTCATTCACCTTCACAACAATTCTGGCAATGTGGGCCATGACTGGAACCAAACTGTCTAAGGTGTAGTCCATGTAATGCTGCAGCGTTGCATCCTGAAGAGAATTCACATGCATCCTCACTTCACCCATAGCAATTATGACAATCCAAACATAATTTTACTACAATCTTTGGTGGTGTATTCCAGCAAGACATAGTGAAAGGCAGAACAATGAGATTCTTTCACAAGGAAGAAAAACAAGAAATGTGGGAATTAAACATGCATTGCCTTTTGCTAGGAGGTGGCTCTACTGCTACAATGAAAATTAAGTTTATACATGTCTCCAGAATGAAAATCATAGTTTAAAATGCTATCAAAGTGTGGGAAATTTTAGTTTATTTGGCTAGAATAGAGTAAAGTGTGTGGCAGTCTCAAGTACATTGCCAGCGCAGCACTTTTTCCCCCACACATACATATAACCACAGGTGTCAGAGTCTGGTCCTCTAGGGCCTGCATGTTTCTCTACTCCAACACACCCGAATCAATGATCAGGATCATCATCTGGCTCCTGCAGAGCTGAAATATGAACTAGCAGTGTTGAAACTTCTAAAACATGCGGGACTCAGGCCCGCGAGGACCAGACTGCACTAGATTAAGTCTCAACTGGTTGAAAGCAAAGACCTAGCCGCCATCTTGAAATCAGGAGTCTCCTAGACACTTTTGAGGTACTATAAAAACTTAGCTCAAGTAGTTCACCGATTTGGACAAATTGATTGAAACTGACATGAGGTTTTGATGGCACTTTTGTGTACCCAGACAAAAGGGTAATTTTAAAATCCACATTAACAGATTTTAGTATCTAGTTGAATTTTTTTTATTTCATGTTTTGAAAAAAAAAAAGCTGCTTGTTACTTAAAAGCCAGAATACATTTTGCTTGCGCGTTAGAGCAGATCTATAAGGGTTCCCTTGCTACAACATTCACTTTTCATGGCCTTGCTCATTTGTAAAGTAGTGTACCCATTTATTTTATGAAGGTTCGAACATTTAAACAAGAGAAAAGTGTGCGGTGAGGGGTTTTGAAGCCTTAAAATATTTCCTAGCATTGAATGAGGGAACCATTTTTCTTAAAAACAAATAAAAAATAAACACGCAATAAAGAGTACATTACAAGGTTTTTTGTTGATAGGCCCCAGAAATACTGATCATGGAAAGCCCAACGGCAACACTCACCCATTCACCGGCATCCATGAGCTTGAGTGTAAGAGCCAAAGCTGCGCTTGCCGTCATTGAAGGTGGGTAATGAACCATTTCGTAGTCGATCATAGTCAGCTCCAGCAAATATTTTGCCATTGTGTGTTGCTCCGCAGTCACCTTTGTAGACATGCCAGACAGTTAATTTGAAAGCTTTTCTTTTATATAAATTTAAAAAAAAAATCTGTAACACACTTCATGAATTTTTGAAGCCCTCCTGAGGAAGTGCAGGGGAAGAGGGCGACCGAGTTGAAATTTCAGCACACGCAGGATCATCATTTCCATCTCTCGGATTTGGGCAGTCGTGTAAGCCTGGTCTGTCACTAAGGCGAAGTCCATGATCTCTGGTGGATACATCTCCTCATACTTTGAAGCAAGGAACATGGCAGACACTCCGACAAGCTGCAACTTATTCTTGGTGACTGGGTTGTCCTTTGAAAGTGAACACAGATTTGTTAGTCACATTTGACGTCTCACAAAGCAAGCACTTCATGAAGATTTACCTGGAGAAAGCGGTCAATTAGTCCCACAGTCATATACATTGTCTCTTGCAGCAGGCGGAACTTCATGGCTACTTGGACTAGCCAGTCAATAAGTATGGCCCGCATATTGCCGGTTACTTCCTGGCCATTGAGATAACTGGGTCGGACATTCTGCTCAGCCTAAAGGGGGAACAGACAACGTGACATCTTTGCAAAGTGTCATAGCTCAAACTTCCAAGTCCACTAGTACAAGTCAAATATGCATTAAGCTGTACGGGTTAAAAAAAATAAAAAATTAGAACACACCTTTAAAATGTTCCAATAAAGCCCCAGTTAATAATAGACAAATTAGTTTAACAACTCAAATTAATTTCTCACCTCCAGCTGACGCAGATACTTGTATATATCCTTTACATATTCACTGCAGAGCATAGGGTTGTCACTGTCATCGGCATCCACATCTTTGACAGTGCTGTACAGAATGACATCAGAAAATGCCTGACACAAGTCAGCCGGCTCACAGCCTGAAGTCTCCATTGGAGTCGGCGATACAGACTCAGGTACCAGCGGCTCAACCTAACAGCCATGAAGGGGTGGTTTATCAGTTCAACTGCTACAAATTGACAACCTCTGATGGATTAGCATTACAATTTACCTTTGCCACAGCAACATTTTTTGGTTTGGGCTCAGCTTTTTCAGTCACAACGGGAGGCTTGGTCTTTTTAACAGCCTGGGCCTTAACTACCTAAAAGTGGACACCAGAATCAAATATTACACAGTGACTAATATGTATTCGAAACATGCACTGTGGAAAAAATTTAAACCAACAGACATTTACTACACTAAAAGCATAGTTTCTCAACTATGGCCTGCTTCAGAAATGGTGGGGCATTTCAAGATGGCCGCAGGGTTTTAATCATAGCAGTTACAAAAGTGTGGCTATAAAAATGCTAAATGCTTTAGTTGAGCAGTTATTAAAACTAGATTACAGTAGGTGGGAAAATACAACATTACCTTCTTCTGGGGTTCTTTGTTAACTGGGACGTTACCAAGGTCCCCAAGAGCGGCTCGACTTTTAAGTGTGGGCCCAGTCACTGAGCATGTCTTTTTTCCAGGGAGGTCAGTTCTGGTGGAAGCCAAGCGGTTCTAAAGACAAAAGGGGGGGAAATGAAATGAAAGTTGATCAATTTAGAGGTTACCGTCAAATATGACATCGACGAAAGGAAATAAGACAACTAAAAGCAACAAGTGCACAGAAACAGAAGCTGTATCACGAGCACGAACATGTTAAGAATAAGATCAAACGAAAGTTCAACATTTACGCCGTTGCCACGCCGATAGATTTGTAAATTACTTACTCTGGTAACACGAAATGCCATGTTTGGTCGTTGCTTCTCAGGCTCAGCGTTCGGTAAACTGCGATGCACAAAGCACTTTGATAGGGAGCTGCTTGTCTTGGTTTAAATCCTTGCACGCTGCTACCTGATTGGCTGGCTCAAACTGTTGGAGCACCTGATTGGTCGAACGCATCTGCTCTAAATGCGCTCCCTAGACTCCAGCAAAAAAAAAAAAAGAGCGAGAAACGAAAAAAAAAGATGATAGTTAAAAACATAAAACATAAATAAATACGACCCACTAGCCTGATATGATAAACATCAAATATAAATATATACATACAAATATCGTATTTTATAAAGTCTTTGGATTCTGATGGTCACGTGGCCTCACTTCACTTCCCTTTCCTGTTTTTCTGTGACGTAAATATGTTACACGCTCACGCACACAAAAATCAAACCATCTGTAGGCTCTGTCACTCTATCAAAATATTTGCTATATAAAATAAAATAATTTAAAAAAAAAAAGAAATTGTTAAGGATTAAGGATTTCGTTTCACTTTTAATATCGTGAAAGGGCCCAAATTGCCGTATCCGGAAATCAATGTAAATCAGATGTAAATCATCAAATTTGTTACAAAAAAATGTACTCTTGGCAAAATGTCTTATTAGTTGAGGAAACACCATGTCCCCCACGCGCTCTCCATCCCTTTTGTATGGGGAATTAGCGCGCCCCCTGTGGATCCTGTGTAGAAGGGATGTTTCTTATGTTTATGAATGTATGCAACCTTTCATGTCCACTCAGAGTGCAAACTGATGGTCAGATTTGCACTAAACTTCAAATAAAACAATAGCAATAATAGTTAATCACGCCGACTCGACTTACCTTTTAATTGTGTCAAAAAATCTATGAACGTGTGATTTTGACAATCATGGGGTATTTTGACCTCCGGAACAAGCACAGAAAATCTCAACCAAATTGAGTTTACTGTGACGGGTCAAATACAGAGGTCAAATTTCGTGTGTTGACCTTTGTGCTAAAAATAGTAACATATCCCACAATCCCATGCAGTTATCCATATTTAGAGTCTGCATTTACAGGAAATCTTATGTTCACGATAGCGCGTGCCATCTCGCATGTAATCTACTGTATTCCGAAATTAGTGGAACATTAAAATATCACAAAAATCAGGACAATGATTCACGAAACAAGAAGTCTTTCATTCTCTTCAAGGAGTAAACTGCTGTAATTTGGGGTGGAAATTTCATACCTGGACGTTAAGCGTTTTTTCTTTTTTTTACCCAGATTATTTTACACCATTTTACACGGAACTACTAGAGTCTAGAAAGCTATGACCGGTATGTTTTGTAGGTGGGTTTGTGACGCTGCATAAACCAAGTAGACACTATGGGCCGAATCCATTAAATGTTTGTGTGGCTTTTGCACGGCGCTAACCAGTATAAATGGAGCAATCCGGGAGTGTCTAATCCACAAAGCACGTGCGTCACTAACTGAGCAGCCAAACAAAATGCAACTCGTGCAAACTGCACTCAACTGTGAAACTTTGTAGGCGTGTTTGCGCCGGTATACAATTAGAGCAATATCCTTTTTAGAGGGAGCAAACTGCGGATGCAAATGAAGAGCAATTTATGGAGCTATCAGTGGATTTAGCATTTTTAGTGGATTTGGGCTGATGTTTGAGTGACCACTAACCAGACATCCTGTTTTGGCCAGGACCTCCCTGTTTTTGAGCCTTGAGTGCTGGTGGATTTCGCCAACCTCATTGTTTTGTCCCGTTATTAGACTTTTTTTTCTTTTTTTCCCCCATGTGTATGTCAGTGACATTTAGACATAGTTTTGTGGCTCCCAATCAGAGACTTTTGTGCATCTGTTTTGGAAATGTACATATGCTCGCAAGCTATGGCAAGATGTTTATTTTTGGACAATATCTTTTGTAATTTTGAGCTTTCCTTACCAAATGTTTTTTTTTTAACTATGACAATTCATTTAAAAAATAATATTATTTGATTAATATTTTTAATATATCATGCTAAGTTTTGTATTCATAAGTGTAAATTTGTAAAGTCTAAACCAATTTTTTTTTCTGTTTTTGAAAGAGATAGAAGTATATTTACAGTCCATTTCTACTTCCAAAACTAAGAAAGCTGTCAAGACCTTAATATTGTGTTCTCATTTTGGTGTTTTTAATATTTCTTAGTTTAAGACCCCTGGGAATTTATTATTATTATTAAAATTATTATTATTATCCTTTTCCTTTTACTGTTATTGTGAGATTGTTGTGAATGTTTGCCATGTTTTGGCTTTTGATTTCAACTTGTTAAATAAAGCAATTTAAAAAAAAGTAGTGACAGTAGGCTCCGACATGAGAAAATGCGTTAGGTAATTACGGAAGCATATTTGTATTTATGGAGGCGTATTGCTTTCCACACCAAGAAACAAGACCCATATCACGTTTTAACATGATAATTTTCACGTTTTTACATAAGTTTCATGTTTTAACATGATCATTTCACGTTTTAACATGATAAATGTTAAAACATGAAAACTATCATGTAAAAACGTGAAAACTATCATGTAAAAACGTGAAAATTATCATGTAAAAACGTGAAAATTATCATGTAAAATTATCATTGATGCATATACCGAAAGGTTTTAGTTTGTCGTGTCGAGTCGACATGCCACATAAAATTAGGCCCAGTGTTAACATAAAGACGTCGGATCAGGTGATTTCTCCACCTTTGCTTAACACCACGGGGGTCTAAAAACTTCAACACGTCTCACAGTATTCTGGGTCACAACATAACCGGATGCAGTGGAGATGGTGTAGGACCTACGTAGCCGTGAAGCCGTCCGTGCCCCTCCAGCTGATCCAGGATAAACGACGCTACCTCCAGCAGGTCCAACTGATTCTTCCTCCTGTACAGTCCCATGCACTTTATATTCCGTCTGAGAGTACGCATACTTATTATAACTCCTGCTTAGCAATTGTAAAATCTCGCCATGCCTTAAACCAAGCATGAAATAGAACTTAATCAAATTGTTTAAATGAACTGCGTTATCCATTCTGCAGACGCGCCGCCGTTCCTCTGCTACTACTGCTTCATAGCAATTTTTCCCGTTTTTACATAATTTTCACGTTTTTACATAAGTTTCACGTTTTAACATGATAATTTTCACGTTTTTACATGATAAGTTTCACGTTTTTACATAATAAGTTTCTTGTTTTAACCTAATATTTATCATGTTAAAACGTGACATGGCTCTTGTTTTTTTTTCTTGGTTGGCAGCATTACGCTTCCGTAAGAAATAACCTTTTAGAATGTTAAAAAAAACAACATTTTTGCCCTTTCCACCACAATTGTAGCATTAAACAATGGCACACGTAGTAAGCTTTATCACTGGGTGAATGGGCAACTACAATGAAAGCATCAATGCAGCCTCTCATCATGGCTTCTGGCTAAGCATTGTGGGAAATGTGGAAAATTCCTAATCCCTCATATGGCTGTACATAAATGGCAAAAAATAAACCATGAATTAATTTCGTTCATTCAAATTTACAACAGTTTATTTATTTTTTTGTGGTCGAGTTGAGACTAACCCAGCCTTCAAGTGCTATGGGAAAGATGGAATTTACCACTCGGAATCTTCTACTTACGACCGAGTTCTGTTCATGTTGTTATAGAAAAAAATACACATAGCAACTGATGTACTCTTTGCTCGTAAAACCGAACAATTATGGCAAATAATGAGTTGTAAAGGACATGACATTGAATTGTGTATGCTACTTAAATATGTAGATTCTAAAACAACCTGCTAACAGACGTTAACGCCCTTATAAATGTTAATATTTCTTGCCATTCACAAATCCTTCGGCGCTTCCGCCATGTTGAAACTTGAAAAGTCCTCACAGCTCGGAAACTCCGGTATCAAAATAAATTCCCAGTTGTCCAGTGCAAAAGACGACATGAGGGGGCGTTCACGTGCAGTTTTCTACTCGACATGTGGTATTTACCATAATTTCGATAACACATGAAGGCACCAGTATTGGTAGTATACCAAGCAGCAAATTATTCTATTTCAACCCTTTCATCAGTTTCAAATCTATTCTTGAGTTGTGCACTCCATAATCCTGCGACAGCACCCAAACGCATCTGCACGGACTAATCCGTGGTCAAACGTTTACCATTTCCATGACGTCCACCGGAAGTGGAGTCCCTCAACGCAACATGTAACAAAACAGATGCAACCTCGGATCAGCTAGCTACACAGTTCATACTAGGACGACAAGGACCCTAGCCGGGGTAGAGTCCAATCGTGGGACAGACGACGAGAAAAAACTAAATAGACGGCCCTAGTTGTGTTCCAACATCAAATTTGTTATTCCGTTTATTCTGAGTAAACCAACAGTCATCTGACATAGGAGGTAAGTCAACTTCACGTGAGCAAGCTAGCATTGCTTGTTGTGTCTTGAGTTTCCGAGGTTACTTTAACATTATCGAATTTTCTTATTTTGAAATTATATTTACATTTAATTAAATTGCATCGTCCTAGACGACGCAGAAATTGACTCGTTTAAAAGTTGTTTCGTCATAAACTTGTAAATTAAATCGCAAATTAATGATGTCGATAAATACATGCAGCGCGGTTTATTGTGGTTGTTTTGTCTATATATTCACCGACATTTCTGAAATTAAAACAATACTATGTATAAATTGATTTAGTGACGTTAGTTAAACTAGAACGAACAAGACATTTTCAAGAGCGTACGAGTACATTCTTGTAAATTTTGCCCCTTTCTTTGTACTTTTAGAATTTGGTTAGTATGATACGTACGTACACATAAAAACAACAAAAATCAGAAGCTAAGGGCTTTCCTGCTAACATCACTACTAGCTAATATTAGCAAAATCACGAGAAGCCCCTCACGCAGTGTATTTGGCTAACTATCGTTAGCTTATTAGCTACTAGACGCAAAGTTGTGTCGAGATACATTTAAAGTAAACCATATGTTTTGGCACTTGACGCTAAGATAAATTCGTAATATATATTGTTCATCTTTAAAAAGCGAATGTTAAAAAGCGATTTAATACGAAAAAGTAACTGTTGGTGACAGTCATTAGCGTGCTAGCATGACTCAGTGGATTTCCTCAAGTGACACGATTGTGGCCTGTTCGGAAGGAAGCGACTGGTGATTGCAAACGTGTTTATTTGTGTATTGTTCAACTCCCTAGAATATAGCCAGGTAAACAGTCCAATTATATTTGTATGTGCTGTTAGCAGGCTGTGTTGTAAACGTTTTCAGGTTACAAGTTCGTTAACATTTGGTGGGATGATTGGTAGCCTTTGTGTCGTTGTTGTAAGCATGCTTTGTATATTGTGTTTATTCGCGGAATATCCGTAAGTATATACATTTTGCGGTGCGTTATAGTTTTACTGACGCAACACAGTCATGTAAAAAATGAAGGAGCCATCCCCAAACTGTTCCCTTGAAGTGTGTGGCATGGCATCGTTTAAAATGTCTTGGTGTATTGAAACCTTTAAGAGTTCCTTTCACTCCAACTGTGGGGGGCAATATTTTGGGGAATTCCACACTTTACTTTACAGAAGAGTTGAATCTGTTATACAGTCCTGCTCACCGTTATTGTCACCCATTAAGTTAAAGTACATAACCTGGAATATTTTCTGGAAAAAAATGAATCAAGTAAATCATTTTATTTTTTATTTTTTATTTTTTAAAGGGAACTTGTGTTTTAACCGAAAGATCAAATGATAAGAAAAACTATTTAAAACAATTGGCAAAACAAATAATAGAAAACTTATGTCTCTAGTATCGGCACCCTTTCCTGTAAATCAGTATGGAAACACATTGTGACTCACCTTCGGTAAAACACAAATTAGATTTCCCTGTTCTAAATTATCTGTGCCCATTTGGCATGAATTAACCCATGAATGATGACTTTGATGTTTTAAATAGCCACCTATTTTCCCCCTTTCCTTTGATAAAATCATGAAAACAAGGGAGCTGTCTCACAAACACAAGACCTCCAAAGGGCATAGAGCCATCTCCAAAGATTTTGGTAGCCCTGTTTCAGCAATGCGTAATGTTATTAAGAAGTTTGACGAGCATGGAACTGTCAAGGACCTTCACGGACGTGGGGGTGAGAGATAAATTGATGACACATCTTTAACAGTTTGTACGAATGGTAGACACATCTTCAACAGTTGGTGCGAATGGTGGAAAAAACACCACGTCAAACATCCAAAGACCTGAAAGCCAAACTGGAACAGTCTGGGATCATGGTTTCAACAAGTACCATACACAACACACTGAACCAAAAACAGGGCTTCATGGTTGAAGACCATTCCTGAGACAGACATAAAAAAGAATGGCTAATATTTTCCAAGGAGTACCTGGACAAACTATAATTCTTCTGGGAAAATGTTCTTTGGACGGATGAAACAAAAATAGAGCTTTTCGGCAATGCACGCCAACAGTTTTTTTGCAGACAGCGCAATGAAGCTTCCAAGGATAAGAGCACACCTCCCTACAGCATGCTGGAGGATCCATAATTCTGCGGGGCTGCATTTGGTACTGGAGGCCTTGATCATATCAAAGGAATCATGAAATCTGAGAATTTTCAAGACATTCTAGGGCAGGGGTGCTCAAGATCGGTCCTCGAGAGCCCCTATCCAGCCCGATTGAAAATCTTTGATATGAGCTGAAATGTGCCATTGGGAAAAGAAAGTTGCAACATTCAAGAGCTTGAACAACTTGCAATGGAAGAGTGGGGGAAAATACCAGCGAAGAAGTTGCAAGGAGCTTAGAAATGGCTACAAGAAATGTTTGGAAACTACCATCACTGCCAAAGGGTGTGCAACCAAATATCAAAGAGGGGTGCCATTATTGCTGCACATGCTGTGTTTTCTATTTCTTCTTTAAAATTATATTATGCAAGTTGAAAAACAAATTTCTTTGTTGAATTACTTTGGACATCCAATTAAAAGGTCCTAATGATATAAATTTGATACAATTCTATTTATTTCCGAAGATATTGTCGAGATTAGTGTTGTTCCGAAACTGTTTTGTGGCCACCGATACCCAGTTTTGCAGTATCGGCCGATCCCGATACCGTACCAATACATTGTTTTTTTTTTTGGAAGGAGTGCCAATAACAGTGAGCAGGACTGTAGCTGCAAAGGGGGGGATTGATCTGCTATAGAAGCAAAATTCGATTAAACCCAATGGATTAAAATGAGATGTCACTTAATTAAATTCATATGTGATTCAAGGCAGGTGAGTGAATACATATGGCAATATGCATTGTAATTGCCTCAAATTTCTTCTATGAAGTGTATATTTTGCCGTGAATCACGCAAGACACAAGTACCAGTTCTGCGCCAGTGAATGTGTAGTGCCTCGTGATCGAGTGGTTTCCGCCATCGCCCCAAAAGTGCGAGGCGACAGGATCGAACACCGCTTTTTACATTTTATTCGTATTTATGGTTAGAGTTATGCTGCTAGGGCCGATAATGGCCTATGCTCCGATGGTTATGGCAGGGTATGTCGAAACAAAATGAAAACTTCGTGAAAAGACACATAAGGGCCTGAAACAAGGCAGGGACCACATCTAGTCCGGCGATTGGCCAATAAGAGCTGTTGACGGCAAAATAGCACTAACAGGAGAGTTGCCGGTCACGGCAAAATATCCACTGCCTTTCTTTTTAGTAAACATTTAAGTATTAACGGAGCTCAGCAGATGACAATTTAAATTGCCATAAACTTTTGCATTCAAGTATTTTGGTTTTAGTGTAGTCTGGTAGAAATGAGACAAGTCACACAACTCTTGATAATTAGCCAGCCATCTTGAGAAAACCAGCAAAGCGTGGTACAGGCATACCTAATTTTCTGCATTATACCAATTATTAAAACTTGAGACTGCACACATAATAAGGGAAAAATCAGGATGCACGTTCTTCCTGCTCTTATAGTGTGTAGTGTTGTATAATTGATGACCAACACAACATAACCAACCTTATGTTATCGCCACCAACAATCATGAGTCTCCTCACCCAAGTCTGATGTATTATCTAGACTGGCCTGTGAGAGGCAGCATTTTTTGCCACAGGGCATCCAGACTGTCTTGTAGTAGAAAAAGAAATGAAAGAAACCAAACAAACTGGACCTTTTGTGTTTAAAATAAGGCTTTGTCATTGACAAAAAAAATCCTTAGGTTTGTTCAATTTCATAATTGCACTTTTACATACCGTACACACACACACACACACACAATGCTTCAAAAAATTTTTTGTCTCTCTCTCTTCAGGTCAGTTCACCAGACATCACTATGGCCCAGGAGACCAATCAGAGCCCAACTCCTATGCTCTGTGCTACCGGCTGTGGTTTCTATGGCAACCCGAGGACTAATGGCATGTGCTCGGTTTGCCACAAGGAGCACCTGTCACGACAAAACAATGGAGGAGTCAGTTCCCTGAGTGCTGTGGGTAAGCCCTACTGTGTCTTTTTTTGTGTTTCCACCTGCATGGACAAAAGTGCTTGCACTTCGGTGCATGTTGTCCTCACCTGACATGAACATATTTTTTTTTGACTTATGTCTGTGATTTGAATTAAATGTTAGCTGAATGTTTGGTAGTGGAAGACTAAATTGTCATTGCGTTGGTTGTTTTGGCCACTTTTACATCTGTTGCCTACTTTGCCTGCAATTTGTTACAGGGAGTGAACGTGCAATTTAGTGCCTGCTGTTTGGTATCTGTAAATCAAACCGAACATCATCCTCCTAAAAACTTTTAAATGTCCAAATGACATGGATTATTACAACAGGTTTACCCATGATTTCCAACTATATACTAAGCAAATAGCTAATTTAGATGCATACAAGTTGAGAGCCACACATTTGGATCTGTTGTGTGATTGTTTTGTCATCCTATCTATCCTGTCTGCCAGGCAGCAGCAGTGGCCCCACAGTCGAGGCTTCAGCAATCCAGAGGTTAGAGGCCACCTTGAATAATGCTGCAGCAGCGGCAGTGGCTGCAGCAGAGGTTGCAGCTGAGGCGGCAGCTTCAGCCAAGGCTGCTGCAAATGAAAATCTCAGGTGAAATCTGCTACAGAAGCAAAACTCTATTAAAATGTTTAGATAGTAATTTTCAATGTTGCCTAGATAAATGTGATACATGGAATATGGTTTGATGGTCATAGTGTACTTCATCTCATAGTGCGTTTCTGTTTTAAAGTGGGATGTCAACCACTGTTTCTATAACACAAACGATGGCTGAGATGAGTCTCTCGTCAGAGGACAAAGAAGCATCGGGGAGCAAAACAGACCTCACAGATCCTGGTGGGTATCACATTTTGAATTGTTTGTTTTTGCCATAGCTTTAAAAAAATCAATAAAGTTTCCAAAACACAATTGCCTGTTAAAAAAGTGAACATAGTCTTTAATGTCAAAACACACATTTAGGACAGACATGATTGAATAATGAGACTTCTTCTTTCACATCGATTGGGTATGTTCCATCTTCAAACAGTAGCACCTTCAGGGTTACAAATCCTTAAAACTAACATTTGAGTTGGTTTAAACTGGTTATAAACAGGTTGAAATACAATAAGCTTGCTCTTAACAATAGCAAAAATTAGTTCTACAAAATATTAGTGCGATTTGAAAGAAATCTCTCCTATAGTTTTTGGTTTATGAGACGAAGTGACGTCAGAACCACAGTAGCGATTTTTCTGTCTTGTGCAGCACATTTGTGTACGCTAAGCCTGGTTTGTTAAAAAAGTGGTCAGTAGGAACAGCAACTGTGTCGGCTGTCAGAATCAAAGGGTGCAGTCATTTTCATCTATTAAACTGTCTTTCAAAAGTAATCCATCTCTCGCCGTATTGCTTGCTTAGCGGCTAAACGCTGGCAATAGGTGTCGTAGAATACAATTTTAGCGTAACTAAGTAAATCTTTTTAGCGTCCTTAATTAGCGATTGAACTTGATTTCAGGCACGGTTTGCGAGATGCCACAACTCAAAAAACGAGCCAAGTTAGCCTTTACGCCACAACATGCTGCCGGTAGCAACTTCAAAATGGACATATCTCAAGACACTAATGTATTACTGCATTTGGAAAGATTTTATTTTGAATTTGGCCTCATCACTTTAGATACACGTTCCGTCAATGTTGAGCATGAACAATTGTTGCTGCTGCTGGCTTGACTAGGTTTAGCATTTCAATGCATTATTATTTTTTCTTAAAAAAACGTTTTTATTGTGTAGTCAAAACTAAATTAAAAAGAGTTGTTCGACAATTCATGTAGGTGCAAAAGTAAGTTAACCCTGAGCTGTGTTAAAACAAGCAGTCAAGTAGGATTAATTGGTAGCTAAACTAACCACTGAAATGAGAGGTTTAGCAAAGAAAATTTTATTTTTTTAAAAAAAAATTTTTAAAGCTTCTTCATTCCAGTGTGAAGCAGATCATCTGCAACTAGAGAACACTGAAAATTCTTAAATCAACAACTTTTGTTCCAATCCATTATTTTCAATGTCAGTACTGTAGATTGGGGTATGACTAAACATTTAATAAGGGTATTTTAATATTTCATACAAAAAATCTGACAATGCCTGCAGGGTTCACAAACTATATAAAATGCATCTTATTCATGGAATTGAACGGTAAATGTTTTAATTGCATGTTTGCAGTGGCAAGTCAGACCACAATGACAGCTATTCATCCCTCCACTGCTGGCAGTGAAGAGTCCCAAGCCCCGGAACCTCCTAAACCCAAAAAGAACCGTTGTTTAATGTGCCGCAAAAAGGTTGGCCTTACAGGTGAGTCGAGCCTATGATTAGACTAGGAAAGGGTGATACGACCAAAAAATGATATATTTTTTTTGTATTTTAATTTTTTTTATTGAAGTAATAAACCCAACAAACAATTATTTTAATAGTTTGATTTATTAAAATAATAATAATAATAAATGTTCATTCTGATTTTAAATCTGTTTTAATGTAAACCTAACATTCATGTTTGTGCGAAATAAAATAGATATTCACATTCCTTGTGCATAGTTGTTAATTATTGTTAACACTTCTTGTAAGGCACCCATCCAGCATTCTGCCACTTAAAATTACAATTGCTCACAATAACATTTGGATATAACAGAATTTAAGAACGACATATTTTAATAATCCAGAAGAAGAGTGTATTCATTTATACCCACTTTGATTTCACAATTTAGCTTATTTAGGATTTTGGATGCAGCATCTTGTGCCTTGCTCATGCACGACATTCACTGGTGTGCGACATGTTCACTGCATGCCGAGCTAAGATATTCTATTGGCCCTTGAAGGCTCTGAACCAATGGCAGGACAGCTTTCTAATGTTGAGAAAAAAAAACTTAGGTATCGGTATCGGCCGATACTGCAAAGCTGGGTATCGGAATCTCTATCGGGGGCCAAAAAACGGTATCAGAACGCTATTAATTTATTTGTAGTTTTCATGTCACGTGAGACCACTGATATTTTTGCCCTAGCTTGATTGTGTTGGCTCACGTCACCGTAAATATTACTTTCAATACCGAGGTGAGTACTTGATTAAAAATGTAATAACAATGTAGCATCTGCGGGTATATTTATCTTTAACACTGGGTCACTGTTGTAATAAGGCCTCATCTGGTCGTATCCTCAGCAAGCTGTATTTCTTTAACAAACTTAAGTTCTCCTCTTGTGGCGTTTCAGGGTTTGAGTGCCGTTGTGGGAACCTGTTCTGTGGCTTTCACCGTTACTCAGACCAGCACAACTGTCCATACGACTACAAAGCTGAAGCAGCGGCCAAGATTCGCAAAGAGAACCCTGTGGTTGTTGCCGACAAGATCCAGAGAATATGAAAACTTTGTACACAAAATGGACTTGAGCCCAACCTTCACTGATGGACCCCAACTGTCGCCATCAGTCATGGTTTTCTTTCCGTTGATTCATATTTCCAGCTATTGTTCGTTGTGTGATTTTATTTTTAGAAAGTGTTAGATAACGGTTAAGAGGGTTAATGAGGTCATGATCATGGTTTTCATCCATCCGTTTTCTAGACTGCTGCCCTTGATGGAAAAAGTGATTTAATACAAATGTGTTGAAGGTTGCCAGATGGTTGTTATGACCCCCCCTTCGTGAGAGCTTGGAAAGATGAGACAGTTACTGCTGTTGGCTCGTCATGCCATCCCAACCATGCTTGCGCTCTGCTGGCATGAGTAGCAAAGTGGATATTGGAATTATCTCATTTCTTCTTCGTTAATCAGGCCCCTTGTTCAAAATTGAACCCATCTGAGATGGTCAGATAAATGCATACTCTATTTGCAAGTCTGTCATTAACACACATCCATGTTGCTAACACAATATGACAAAACTTTTGCTATGTGGCCATGTGAATTTTTTTGAAAAATATATGAATGTTGGCATATTGGCTTCATGCTCTTTAGGTCCTTAATTAACATGACTGTTGCTTGTATTGTCATATACCCCCACTTTTTTCACCAGTGTGTGTGCGAGTGTTGTCATATGACAAGTAGCCTAAACTTGAATAAGTTGTTTGCCTTTGACAGGGTTTGGTCCCACTAATAGTTTTGTTTTCACGTCATTTCTGAATGTTTTCTGCTGTTTAAATGTGAGTTGATGTTCACAATGTTGGGAGTGTTAAATTGTTAAGATATGTTCATTTTGGAAAATATGTGAATGTTTGTTGACTGAGTATATGCAATGAGTAGTGTTTGCGTTTGCTCATGAATTATTTTTGTGGGGAGAGGGTCTGGCTGCAAGTTTGTACAAACATCTTTATTTATATACTGCAGTGTGTGTAATCTTCCAATAATACAGTTGTATGATGTAAATAAATCGTGTTCACAAAAATTACAGCAAGAGTTTTTTGGCTCTTTCATTTTCAGATTTCTGAAAACGAGTATGTTTTACCTACAGTGAATATACCATAGTGTGGGTCAGAAAATTAGAATATTGAGGAAATGTCCATTTATTTCAATAATTTGTTTCAAAAAGTGGAACTTGTATGTTAGATTAGTTAACCATGCACAAAGTGAAATATTTCTAGCTTTTGTTAAAATTTTGATGATTATGACAGACAATTAAAAACAATAATAATACAGTGTTTAACAAATTTAGAATATTTCATGTGACCAACAACAAAGAATCGCAAACACAGAAATGTTGACCTTGTGAAAAGTCTGTTCAAGTCATATGTCCTCAGTACTTTGTTGGGCTCCGTTTTTCGTTGACAGCATCAAGGCGGCGGCGCATGGAGGCGATCAGCGTTTCTCAGATTTTAGTTGTTATTGTAGCCCAAGATTTGATATTGGCCTTCAGGTCGTCTGCATTTCAGGGTTTTGTTCTCTCCTGTTCCTCTTGACAATTAGGACTGGCCCAGGGCATAGGTGAACTAAGCGGTCGCCTAGGGCGCCCTCTAGTGGAGGGGGCGCCAAATTGCAGGGTAAAAGATTTCCCCCCCTCAGGTTTTTTTTTAATAAAGTATGTAAATGACCCTGCTATTATTTTTGTTTTTGTATTGCAGATTTGCGGTGTTTTATTGTGCTATTATAATATAGTTCATACTTTTATTTAGAAGGATACAGGAAAAGGTCTCATAAACCGGTAGGAACTGACGTAAATAACCGACGTACTTATAGAGCATTTTATTTTAATTATTTGACATTATTATATTACATTATTTATATACGTTATATTATACCGCATATATATTCATAATTATTTTTGTTATAACTAACAATCTACACTTTCGCCTATGGCACCAAATCACACTGGCCCTGTTGACAATACAACATCAATTTTCAACGGTGTTCAAGTTAGGTTAGTTTTCTGGCCAATCAAGTGCTGTTGATCCATTGCTATTAAAGCAGGTATTTGTAGTTTTGGCGTTATCCAATTGTGATCCCACTTGAGCGCTCACTCCTACCTTCATGTCATGTTTGCTTCTGAGCTATGACATGCGTGTGTTGATGATGATAAATGAACCGATCCTTCGACAGGTGTATGTGTTACAACATCCAGTTACACTGATTAAGCAGATGCTCATTAACTGTCATTGCCTGGTGTCTGCACGCGAGTGGAAATAGGATCTCTTGCATTGAAGCGTCCATGGCCACGGGTCACATTTCCACACCTCACCATGAAACGGCAGGTTTGGATGCACCCATCCGACCGGCCTGAGTGCCCTCTTTCAACAGCACAAGGAGCTCAGGGTGGTACAAGCCACGCAGGCCTCGCACCATTAACAAACAAAGGAAATACAAGTAAATCATAACATTTGAAGCTTCCTTATTTTAATGGCATATTTGTTCAATACAGAATTACATCATCAAAAAGAACAAGCCATTTCCAACATATTACATTGGTCGATAATTTGTAAACCAAATTGTGACTTATGAGGTTTCGGACAGTGCTTTACAACATAAAATGGAATCTTGTCCTAGCTGTGTCCAAGGGTTTTTACTTTCTGGACCTGGATTTCGCAACACTGCATATGTGATACACTCATTTTGTAGGCTACAGTATTGATAAAAATGGAACTAGTTACTGTTACTTTAACCATTGTGTTAGATGACAGGCTTTTCCCCCATTCATGTAAGACAACAAACAGTGGAGCATGGCCACAAGAAGGATGAAGTGGAGAAGTTAGTTAAAATAATAATAAAATTGTATCTTGATTATTAAATAAAAATTATATTAAATTGTATTTCACTCAAATGGAATATCTTTATCCTTCACTTCCTAGAAGTTCTCTCTCTCTCTCTCTCTCTCTCTCTCTTTTTTTTTTTTTAAACAAAATCTTGTTAACTGCTATTTAATAATTTGTCTCTAAATTCCTCCTGTGAAAAAGGCCTCCACTGGGTTTGTTGTTAGTAAAACACACGACCACCTATTACTCAGCCCACACCTTGAATGCAGGAAAAAGTATCCTCAAGAATGAATTTTAAATGTGAAAAATGATCCCGTATTGTTCAATGTGATGTTCTGTTATACTCTGATTCAAGTTGCCTAATGTGTTAGGCCTACCTACTGAACTTTGTCCATTAACAGTCAGGCGTAAAAGGTGAGGTATTTACTGTATAGTCTCAAGTCTCCGCTTTTAGAAATCCAAACCTTCATTAAATCTTAAAAGTGTCTAACTGTTGCTCATGCGTTTGTGTGTGTGTGTGTGTGTGTGTGTGCGTGTGCGTGTGTGTGTGTGTGTGTGTGTTTTCGTGTGGTCTAAAACAAGTGAGAGTCTGCCTAGCACTTAAGATAATGGGGTGTTTTGTGCGTTTAGGCCAAGCAAATAGGAGATAGTCATGAGCTTTGGATGCATCCACAACAATGACTTATGGTTAACTTTTATTTGCCTATGAACCGAACAGCACATCTGAGCGGAAATACAAACTTTATGAATGAATCTCTTTGGAAATCTGTTTTCATTGCACACATTCAGAACATCTGATGTGAGCAGATCATATGCTACTGTCGTCATAGTAACGGCATTGTGAGACACCTGAGTTGGGTACTGGCGGAGAGCTGAGACGTAGGAGATTTAAATGGCTGCCACGAGGAAGCCACTGTAGAGGACGACGAAAGTCATTTGTTTTTCAACATGCCAAGAAAAAGAGATTTGTCAGTAGATGAAGGTGAGGTGGATGGATAAACGTATGTGAATATTTCTGCACTTAGAATGCAAGTTGATGTAAAATTGTGTTTTGAACTGTGAAGAACTAGTAGTTTAACAAACATTAGTTCAACTTGAAGACAAAATATCAAACCAATTGTGCTTTTTCTTCTTCCTGTTTTGCATGTTGAGCAAAGATTGATGTATACAGTTTTTTTTTTTACACAAAATATTGTGAACGTGACCATATTGTATACTAGAGTGTTCTTATTAGATGATTATCTCGACTGTGAGGGAGAGTGCTGACCGCTAATGTAGCGTGCATATGACAGCAATAAATTAGAACTTTGTTGTGCTTATTAAAAAAAAAAAAAAAGAAGCAGATCCTGCTGCACTAATCTACAGAGACAGATTCTCTCAGTCACAACATGACCAAAAGCGTTCCCTAATTTACAACCACCAGATGCATGCATGCATTTGTACCATTTAAACGACAATGTTGTCAATTATGTGTGTGTGGGTGTGTGTGTACTTATCACACAGTTGGGATTGATATAGAAGATGACGCAAGTGACAGTGATGGTAAGTCAGTAACAATATTCCATTTCATGTGCACGAGTCTGAAATCTATTGACCTCCTCCATTATACATCTCAACTCTCAATATAGACGGCGCCACCCGGAGGCGAGGCAACAGGCGGCAAGCAGCTGGAAGAACCGCTGCAAAGGGAAGAGCCCGTGGCAAAAAGGCAGCCAGTGAAGATGATGAAGATGAAGAGGAGACTGAGCCTCGTAGGACGAAAAGAGGAGCAAATGCAAAGAAGCCGACCAAGAAACGCGTGGGTGACGATGATGAAGACGATGAAAGTGAGGATGGGGGCCCTAAGAAGAAGAAGCGAGGAGGAGCTACCAGTAAGAAAAAATCAGGCAAAACCTTGGACAGTGAGGAGGAGGACAGTGAGGAGCAGAAAGGGAGGAAGGGAAAAAAGGGAGGAGGAAAGAAAGGCGGAAAGGAGGAGGATGATAGTAAAGGCAAGAAGGGAGATGCCAAAGGGAAAGACAAAAAGAAGAAGAAGAAGAAAGAAGAAAGGTAGGTTGAATATCCACTATTTTCTCAAGTTATTGTTGAAGAAAATAATCTTTTTCTTCCGCGTGTTCGTTTTCTTTCGGGTAGTGAGAATGTTGGTTATCCGAATGCAGGCTGGAGATCGATGAACAGTCACTTCGAAACTTTTATTTCTACAGAATATTCCGGGCAAAAGTGAATTCCCATACAATAGCGGCAGCCTCTCACTAGTGCGAAGTTACAGCGGACTCACAACATTCTTAAACTATCTTGATGGGCGGTACCACAAAAAAACCCAAGTCCCCAGCCCCCAGGAAACAGCCCCCCCGGAGTTCACCAGACATGAGATAAGACTTTTTACAGACATAATTCAATACACATTGACTTCAACCACAGACAAATGGTCTATTGTTGTGGAAATAGAGGAGGCCCCCCAGACCTGCCGGCAGCATGCAGAAATTGTGACATCACTCACAAAGACACATGCACAGATAAAAGTTCTACTGAGGAAATAAATAAATTAAAACATTTATGACTAAATCTGGGCAGAATACCCTCTTCATTATGAAGCCTCCCTTCCCAGTAAGAATTCACAAAATCCAAAATCTGTTGCCTCTTGTGCCCTTCCACCCCTAGTTCATCTGACTCCAGTTCAAGCACCGATGACGATGAAGAATCTTTGTCCGAGGGAGAGATGGCCCTGCTGATGGAGGAGGTGGAAGAGAAGAAGAAGCTGATATCCACCATCAGGAACAAACCGTGGAGGATGAAGAGGCGACTCACACACCTGAAGTAATGTCCATGACAGTACTTCTGTATTTGGAAACATTTCATTACAGCCTATTGTTTTGTCACTAAAAGTTAAAGTCAGCAAGGTCCAATTCAAACTAATTGTTAACCGACCGTGACATCCTCTATTTATCTTCGCAGGGAAGCTCAAGAGTTTGTGGATAAGTTTGAAGGAGCTCTCGGCAAAGGAAAAGGCAGGAAGTGGTATGCCTACAAAGTAATGATGACAAAGGTTAGTCAAATATTTACTCTTTTTACATAAATGTCTTCAAGCCTCATAATGAAACATCTCTTTTTATTTTCATATTTTCCCAAAGAAATGGATTAAGTTCCAGAGGGACTTTGACAATTTCAAAACAGCCTGTATTCCCTGGGAGAGGAAGATCAAAGAGGTGGAAAGTGAGTTAAGTTGCATGCTCAATTTCCTCTTTAACAGCGACCACTGGTGGACAGATATTAAACACTTTTCAATGTCCTCAGGTCACTTTGGGTCATCTGTGGCTTCTTACTTCATCTTCCTGCGCTGGATGTACGGGATGAACCTCGTTATGTTCGGTTTCACTTTTGGACTGGTGGTCATTCCAGAGGTGCAGTAGTAATAGTTTAGTCAATATATCTTTATACTTTTCGTGACATTTGGTGCTGTTGTGAGATTTTTCAAAAAAGCAGAGCTGGGCAAAACTATGGTCACATCGGCCTGTTATTGATGGATGGCCACCTATCAGCGAGTGGTTTATGACGCGAAGCTTCAAAAAAATATACAGAGTGACCACAGGTTGAAGCAGGTACACGTCTGCCGATCCGTGTCAGAACGGATGGTCCTTTGGATTTTTTATGTCTTCACATAAAAAATGTGGAAACACTTGCCAAAAGGTGGGAATCCGTTAATGACGGCCGATGGAATGACGGTTTTGCCAACCTCACCTTACAATGCATAATTTGCATATCACGATACAGGGGTCATGTGTCGTGCATAGTAAAATGTGTATTGTAAAGAGTCCCGCAACAATATACTGTATTCCCGTATAGCTTTTCTGAGCACACCCCTAGTTTATTTTTCTTCCTTCATAATTCAGGTGCTTATGGGCCTTCCCTATGGATCCATTCCTAGGAAGACTGTTCCTAGAGCAGAACAGGCAACTGCTCAGGACTACTCTGTCCTTATGGACTTCGATGTAAGTTTGAGATGTGATTTTGAAAACATGTCATCTGTTTAAATATCTCAAGTGGCTTATCGCGTAGTACTACTGTACTGTTCCTGACTTATTGACAATGTCGAAACTGATTTTCTTAGATTTTGCAGGTGATAAAAGTGTTGTAGAAGGTTATGTATATTCACAAGATAAGCAAACTAGATATATACTTTGCATTCTTAGTTACATATTGGTGTAATTTTCCTTAAAATGGAAGTCAACCTTAAATATTTATTGACAATAATATATTATTTGGACCTCACTAGTCTAAACATGACATTCTGATTGATATTATATTTGTGGAATATGAGTTATAAAGCAAAATCCAGCCGTTTTTATCCATATCAGAAGGCGGCCATTTTGCCACTTGCTGTCAACTGAAGATGACATCAATGTTGCTCAGGGCTTAAGCAACAACCAATCACCTGTTTTCTGAAGCTGCGCTGTGATTGGTTGTTACACAAGACCTGCGCAACCGTGATGTCATTTTTACAGCAAGTGACAAAATGGCCGCCTTCTGATATTGATAAAAACTGCTGGATTTTGCTGCTTAACTCATATTCCACTAACGCGATATTAACCAGAATACCATATTTCTTATTGTAAGAAAAGGGTTGACTTACCTTTAAACATTATGAATAAAATTAAACAGATCTGTAAGGAAAGAGGAATGAAAATATTTCCCCCCCTCAGGGATATTGCAAGTATTCTGTCCTGTTCTATGGCTATTACAACAGCCAGAGGACCATCGGCTTGCTGAAATTCCGGCTGCCTCTGGCCTACCTTATGGTTGGGATTGGAACATTTGGCTACAGTTTGATGGTCGTAATCCGCACGTGAGTCATGTGCAGTCAGATTTGGTTTAGAATTGAATGAACTAAACAGAGATGAACACATTATTCAAACTATAGAACTGAGACCAGTTTTATTTGGATTTTCTCTCACAATCATGACATATGCAGTCATATTTGTTTCATTGGTCAGAATGGCAAAGAATGCAGACCTCGGTGGTGGTGATGGAGAAGATGGGGAGTTCACCTTCGCCTGGAAAATGTTCACCAGCTGGGATTATCTTATCGGAAATGCAGAGACTGCCGACAACAAGTACGCATCCATCACCACTAGCTTCAAGGTAACCATGGAAAGCCCGTTTATGAATGTGTTCTTTACAGTACATAAAGAAACTACATGTAGCTGCTTTTTCTGCTAATCCTGTGCAAGATCAGGAGTCCATTGTGGATGAGCAAGAGAACCAGAAGGATGAGAACATTCATTTGAGGAGGTTCCTCAGGGTCCTGGCTAACGTCCTCATTACCTGCAGCCTCGGAGGAAGTGGATACCTCATCTACTTTGTGGTGAAGAGATCGCAGGAATTTGCCAATAGAAATGATCTCAGCTGGTATGAGAAAAATGAGGTAATGTCAAGAAAAAAACAACACACACACATACAGTCAACTAGTTGCAGAGTCGACTTTACTACTCACCATCCACATTTAAAGTCTTGAATCGACTAATATGTTGTCTTCCATTCGGGCAATTTACAGAGCACTTTCGACTCACCTGTCTGCATCTGTCGCCTATGGAGGGCCAAAAATGCCTAAATAAATAAATAAGAGTAAAAAAAAACGGATATAAAAATATAGTTCAATAATTAAATACAAAAAAATATATATAAATGGAAATAAAAACGACAAATAAAAATAAATAAATAAAAGTAAAAGTAAATACAAAAATAAAAACCGAGATTCAGAAAAAATTAAATAAATATAAAAATAAATGTGGAAATAATGCAAAAATAAATATATAAATAGGTTTAAATGTCAATCAATAAATTAAAACGCTCTGCTCTCATATTTATTTATTTCATGCTGCAGACACTGCCGCTCTATGGAGCAGCAAAATGTCCAACCAACAATGTTTTCATACGTATGCATGGTTCAGAAAGTGCAAAAATAAGATGGCTGTGGAAGCCCATAGTTAAATGTTGTACTATGTTAGTTTCTCTACATGTGTAGGTACATAACAATGAAGTTTAGGAGGGCTCGCCTCGGAATCCCTGCAGCCTCGCTGACCTGCCAATCTGCTATTAATGCTGTAAATAGTCAGCGATGATGAATTTCCCTACGGGGACCAATAAATCTAAATCTTTTCTAATCTAACCAGTGATTCAAGTACAGCAGTGTCTTTCTTTCTTACTTCCTTATTCTCATTGTCCAGTTGGAGATCATCATGTCTCTGCTGGGCCTTCTGTGTCCCCCTCTGTTCGAGACCATTGCAGAGCTAGAGGACTACCATCCTCGCATCGCCCTCAAGTGGCAACTGGGACGCATCTTTGCTCTTTTGCTGGGAAACCTCTACACGTTCCTGTTTGCCCTCTTTGATGAGGTCAACACCAAGGTGTGCGTTATGACCTTTGCCCCGCATTCCTCAGTAGTCGCACGTGTTCTTAAACAGCTCCAATGCTATTTCACATTACTCACCCTAAGCTTGAAGAAGAGCAGTCCATAAAGAATGCCACCATATTGGCTCTGAAGGAATATCACGCCAATTACACACTCCTGGTCAATGACACAGAGGCCACCCCACCCCCGATGAACCCCGGTGATGTCATCAGAGGACCCTGCTGGGAGACTGCTGTTGGCATAGTAAGGATAGGATCGATATTTTCTTCACTGGATACTTCAATTTTACCATCAGGTTACGCTTAAATATATTTAACAACATGCAATAAAGTAATTCCTGGTCTTGTTGAGCTAAGAATTTTAAGAAAGCTCAACATAATGTATATGATTGTCATCATCAGTAAACATGACTGTATATTGTCACTTCCTATTCTTTCTTTCTTTAAATGCTTGTTGTAGGAGTTTGTGAAGCTGACTGTGTCGGACATCCAAGTCACCTACCTGACCATCCTGATAGGTGACTTTGCTAGAGCTGTCATTGTGCGTTTCCTCAACTACTGCTGGTGCTGGGACTTGGAGGCCGGTTTTGTAAGTCGCAATGTTAGACTTTAACCCTATAAAGCCCGAACCATGAAATATATGAGAGAAAATTCAGATTATTTGTAAACAGAGTATTTATTGGTCCTTTTGAACAAACAAAACTTTTTTTTTGAAAATCAACTTCCACATATGACTTTTGATTTGTGTCATATTTGATACATCCGGTCACAATGTTTTAAATTTGTACATTTATAACTATCAAAACTATAATAATAAACAGGCATATCAAACATAGTATATGCAAAAATCAGAAAGAACATTTCCCACTATAAATAAGTATTGGTGTCTCTCCTTTCTCAATTGGGGCGATCTTGCAAGGTCGCTGGAAAAGCCATCAGCCGCGTGATACTGCCCTCTAATGGATTATCTGTGCATTGCATGTGTCAGATATACGTCAGGGTTTTAATGTGGAAAAAAATATTATATTAAAGAAATAAAGGGCTAAAAATGTCTCGTATTTAATATGATACGTTTGGCTATATAGGGTTAAAAGTGGTTCATCTACAAGGTACAAAACAACTACTCAAATAGCTTTGAGTGCATACTTTTTCGAGAAACTGCATTTTTACTAGAGGTACTTTTACTATGCATTGTTAATCCTGTAAATTAAATGAGCAATGGCAGCATGTGAACAATGTTGTCAAAGATTTGGCAATATCGTATGTTGTCCTAATACGGTTACATACTGTACATGCTTTAGAGCAGTTTGATTGAAACAGGAAGGCGCAGGCATGTTTATTTTATTATTGCAGTGTTGAGAATGCATTACATACATACAGTACATACTGTACATACCGTGTTTTGATTATAATATTGTGTTCGGTCCTCACTATTGCAGAATAAGATAACTATAACAATACCACATCATCACTTTTAATCTGCTCCAGCAAATCATATACTGTGTTTATTTTGAGTTATGTTTCTGGTAGATTAGCCATTACAGACCTGTTCGTACTTAATTACAGTCTCTTTTCAATTTAGCCATCATATGGAGAGTTTGACATCAGTGGAAATGTTTTGGGACTTGTCTTCAATCAAGGAATGATATGGTATGAACTTTTCTGATCCTACTTACTGTATCTGGGAATATATGCAATCTATACATACTATGTGGTTGGAACTTCGAAAACTATTGCAGTGAATAGGAATGGCCTTTAAAATAATTGATTTAATATACAATAGGCTAGTACGTGTCCTTGATTACAGCCTAATAGTTTCATTACCCCCACCCCTACACTATTTAATTGGATTGGATTTTGATCAGTGGTTCTTTACCTTGTTGGAGGTACCAAACCCCACCAGTTTCCTCTTGCCCCCCCCCCCCCAAATTCACGATATATTAAATCACGCAATTAGGACGCTAAGTCCAATCACTCAATTCAACTCTGTATTTATAGAGCCCTTTACAACAGCCATAAAACACCAGACGTTCCGTTATACATGGGAATCTATATTGCACATATTAGGCAATCATCTGACTACTTTTTTTTTTTTTGCTTGACATAGTTAGTATGAAGGGATGAAAATATATTTTTTAAATATCACACGATGTATCATCACAACAGTCAAAGTAGCGTGATTACCTGCAGCCAATGATGGCCAAGCTGAGTGTATCATCACGAAAGACCTCCACTGAACCCCTGAGACTGACTTACCGAACCCAGGTTAAGAACTACTGATTTAAATGACAGATGACAGAAGTGACACCAATGTAGCTCTGAGCCAGCCTCTGAGTGACCTACTTTGATACTGTGGTGTATACCGTACACAACCCGACAGAATGTAGAGCTCGATGTTTTCATTTGTACTTTGGCTCTTGTTTGAATGGATTTATATGATTTCACGTGGGGATATTTTAGGATGGGGGCCTTTTATGCACCCGGTCTGGTCGGCATCAACGTACTCCGCCTGCTTACGTCCATGTACTATCAGTGTTGGGCCGTGATGGCCACCAACGTCCCTCATGAGAGAGTCTTCAAGGCCTCCAAATCCAACAACTTCTACATGGGCCTGCTGCTCCTCATCCTTTTCCTTAGTTTATTGCCTGTGGTCTACACCATCATGACCCTCCCACCCTCATTCGATTGTGGACCCTTCAGGTAACACAAATAGAAAATATATCAAAAAGCACATTTTCCATGTACTGTATATTGAGGATTTTGATTTTTGAAGTGGGAAGGCAAAAATGTTTGATGTGATCATTGAGACGATCGACCTGGACCTGCCAGCCTTCATCGGGACACTGTTTGGCTACGTCGCCAATCCAGGCCTCATCATACCAGCTGTTTTGCTCATGGTGTGAGTACAGAGGCCCTAGACGCCTCAAGGACACCTTCGAATAGATCAGCTAACGTGCTGTCGCTGAGAAGGACCGAAAATATCTCACTTTCCTCTCCAGACTCGCCATCTACTATTTGAACTCCGTTTCGGAAGCGTACAAAAACTCCAACTTTGATCTGAAGAAGAAGATGCAGATGGTAAATAGAGAAGACACATTAGATCTTCTTGTTGTTAAATGCAATAAACAGAAGATTAGTCACACTTTTCTGTCAAGGTCCACACCTCTCTCCTGTTTTTCTGTCACACCACGGCTAGGCTCGCGATGAAGAAAAGAACCGGCGGAACAACACAGACAGCACCAACGAGGTTATGAAAGACTTGGAGGATCTGCTGCCAAACCGTTCTTTGGCCCCTCCTGCACCACCACCAGAGCCTGGTGAGGAAACCTTTGATTGTCAGTAAATTATTTTGAGCAATTATAGACAACTGTTTTTATTGGTGATATTGATGATAGATTACCATAACTGTGTGGTGTCATGTTTAGGATAGTAACAAGTTAACTATTTGAAGGTCCTAAATAATTAATTTGCCAATAAATATCTAAATAAGCTAGAAGCGTTTCCAAAAAGAAAAATATTTTATTGAAATGATTGTGCCTGCTATGTGTTTTACAATGTCAAAATAAAATGAGTCATTATGCCCCCTCTTTGATGTCCTCTTGTTAAACAGAAAACAAGACATCAGATTCCAAGCCAATGAAGACAAAACCCGGGGCAGCTGGCAAAGGTGTTCACCTTCAGAAAGATGTGGCACTTGCAGCATCCAATCCTGACGCTCGAGGCCCAGTAGTTCGACCGCCTGGACCAAGAGGTCCAGGACCAATGTCCGGTCCTGGACGAGGACGAGGACGAGGAAGAGGACGAGGACCCCCTCCAAGATAATGACAGCATGACCATCCTTTGCCATAGTTTTCAATTACCACTTGACAGGTTGTCATATGGGGTATGGAATTTGACTCACATTAGCCTTTTTCTTTAAATCTGTGTTGTAATCCACTTTTCAGATCCAATTTTACTGCCACTAAAATGCATGGCCTTTCATACATATCCTCATTTATTAAATATCCACTGTTCAATTCAATAAAAAACAGAAAATGCTTTTTCTGGATGGATTTGTTTGATTTTATGGGGGATCATTTCAGAATAATTAAGTCTGCTTACTGTCATGTGTTTGATTTGTTCTAATTGTAATAATCTTATTGTAACCAACAACCAAGTAGGCTCTTACATAGAACATCATCCCAGCACACAGGGAAACTACACTAACTGGCCACAACATTAGGTACACTTGCACACTGGCAGTTTCTGGCATGTGCATTATGTGTGGCTGCACCAGGGATGTTATGGTTTGGGATTTTTCATTAGTTAATTCATATTTTATTTTGACTTGTTTTTTTAAATTTAGTTAATGTAAATTAGTTTTTAGAACACATTTGTCAGTTTATATTAGTTCAGATCGCTGAAAAAAAATACTTCGTTTTAGTTTAGTTTTTTTTAGCTTTTTTTTTTAATGAATGAAGTAGGCTCTGATGAGTGCAAACTAAGTATTTTGTAATAAAGTAAAGTAAATTACAATTCTCAAACAACTTTTTGACCTTTCTTCTTCTGTACGGACTTACAGCAACATCGAAATAAATACTGTACATTTTTTTTTAAATTTTATTCCGAACATGTATATATATTTAAAAAAAACTGGTTATAAAAATACATGTGTAAAGACAAATTATACAAAACATATAAAACAACAAACACAACGTCACATAGGAAAGTTCCACACACTGTAAAAAATGAAATAAAATCGCAATTTTTTTACCAGCAGCTGGGGCGCCAGAAAAATACTGTGAAATAACAGAAAATTACTTTCTCGTTAAAACAAAAAACAAAACGGTAATTTCCCCTGCAGCTGGTATGCCAGAAAATACTGTGAAATAACAGAAAATTACCTTCTCGTAAAAACAGTTTTTTCCATAATTTAAGTTAAAAGTTTTTAAGTGTAATTTTAACAAGATTGTATGTATTATAACAGTATATGACCAAAAAATAATGTGATTAATCTTTCAAAACATAGCCAATAACTGTTAAAAAAAACAACAACCTAGATATTGGGTTTAAAATTGCAACACTTTAATGTTAGGGTAATTCATTTAAACAGTATAGCGTTTTTACCCCTTACGAGGCTCTCAAACAGATTTACATTTTGACTACCGGTAGTCACTCACCTTGTGATGACACAGAATTAGGAGTTCAGTATTTTGCTCAAGGTAAAATACAGTTCACAGTTCACCAAGAGGATGGAACCCACAACTTCAGTGATACCAGACAGTCACTCTACCACTGATCCACGTTGCCACTGGTGCTTTCAATATTACATCTCATGAAATGTATACTTGATAGTGCTGATTCCTCAGCAGAGGCAGCATTCATAAGTCCAATTGTTTGCTTTGCGTATTATTTTCCCTCTCAAGCTTTCTATTAACTTTTTTTTTTACGAGAAAGTAATTTTTCTGTTATTTCTCAGCATTAAATTATCGTGTTTTTACGCTTTTGTTTTGTTTTGTTACAGTGTATATCTCAAGATGTCTTTTCAAAATAAATGTTAATACAATGAATGCTACCATCTACAGGACATTACAGAAATTATAGTTATTTTCACTTTTAAAAAATTGTCAATTCACCAAAAAATTATGGTAAAATTACAAATTACAGTTACAGGGATTTCATGTTATTTTACATTTGACATGTATAATGAGAGTTTATTTTTGTAAATTACATGATATTTTTAAAATACAGAAAAAAATGGTAAAATCAAAAGTAAAATTCTGTTATATTACAGTTTTTTGGGCGTTTTTTTTTTGTTTGTTTTTTACAGCGCAATGTTTCACCCAGTCATGAGCTACACATTTACACATACATGTTTGAAAAGGAGAAGGAATAAGTATTTAAAAGCATTTAAAATGAACCATGAAAAGCTCATGTATATTAAATAACAAAAATGATGTAGTTTCAGTTCATTAAAAAAAAAAAATCAACCATTTTTTTACTTTCTTAGTGTATTTGCTCTTTGCTGAGGCTATATTGTTATTTGTTTATAATTCAATTAATTTTAAACAAAATACTCCGGTGTCTTTTTCATCTGTGTGTGTGTTGGTGGTGGGTGCCAAAGGTGGGTATCGCACAGGGTGCCATGTGGCTCGGACCTGCACTGCTTGCACAAAAAGCTTTGCTAGACTTTCAATAGCGTGAACTTATTTTTTAAACGTTCATTCACCCGTGTTAAAAGTGTTTGCCCACTTTGCTGACTTCGGACAGAAGAGAAAAATGTAGATGATCAGGTTTAGCCACGTAATACAACAGCACATTGTCATGATGGTTATTTCAGAGAAGCCTTTACTCAACATTAGTAAGTTGGGTAAACATACTGTTTGTTTGTTTGTGTGAGTTACAACCTTTCCCTCCAGCATTGCAAGTTCATGTGAGTTGCGCATTGTTTGGTTAAAGGGTTAAGCGTTTATTTACAATACAAGCCTGAACAGAAGTCACCCAACCTGTCAGGGATGTAAAAACCTATTGATTGTTAGGTCAGGGTGTGTCGTGTTTGGAGAGGCGGCAGACGATTGGCTCATCTTGTGCAGGTGACACGAAAGTCTGACAGATTTTTTTCTGCATAATCATCTGATGGGTGGAGTTACAACTTCAAAACTTCTTTACCTTTCTCATCTACAAAGTGCAAGGTGAAGACCGTCTTGAATAGCACAGGTAAGTTTCTCAAAGCTTTAAACATGAAGAAGAATTCATCTTCCTTCATTCAATCAGACTTTTTTTCCCCTCCAAGATCATTTTTGATCATCTTGCCCAGGAAATATGTCTTTCTTCAGGAAATTCTACCAAAATATCATTCATGACAGAAACCCTGAGAATGACACCATTAAAGTGAGTAGCACTGACGCTTCCGTGGATTCTCACTGTGAAAACAAACATTTCTGTGCCTATTCTTTTAGGTTAAAGGAAAGGCGACGCCTGTGTTTTACGGAACAGTGGCCCCGTACCCGAACTTCAGTGCAAGCGCAGATGCTGACGTTCTGCAGACTGCCATTGAAAGTAAAGGTATGTGTCATCTTTCAAATCTGCACATTTGATTATTAAAAATACTGAATGGCAGGCCTTAATGCAATGGATGCACAATATAAGCTATCGCTCATTTATTGTCTAAAGAAACTAAACATAGCCTACGTTATTGGCCCATTGAGGGTGTGTCGAATTTGAGTACCGGAAACTTGCAGTCTTTCTAATGGCCGATAGAAGGTGACTTCATTCGTTCTTGAAACTACAAAGGCTGTCTCACTCTGAAATAGGCTCAGTATAAAGCTTGAAAGGCTTACTTCTTCTACTTGTTGTGACATAATAACAGAAAAGTACATTTTCTCTCTTGCAGGTGTGGATGAGGATGTGATCATTTCAGTTTTGGTCAAACGAAACAATGAGCAGAGACAGAAGATCAAAGTTGTTTACGAGGCTGACCATAAAGAGGTAGTTCCATACAGGGCTGGGAATCAAACCCACACAAGATGTACACACACACTACCAATGATCATGTCAATTTTTGGGTTCATCCAATGCATCTATTTTCAATAGCACTTTTCCTTATTATGGTTTTGGGTGAACCGGACGCCTATTCCAGTTGACTTTGGGCAGGAGGTGGCTTACTCCCTGATTGGTTAGCAAATTACCCTAACCCAGCAATTTGACAATTTTTTTGTGTTTCCTGAAAAATCTCTCTCGCAAAAAAAAAAAAGACTTAGGCGATTGTTTTAACTCATGCACTCCGAGCCATTTTCTCTGAAGCAACCCCCTTCACTCCCAGCTGATATACAGGATTTTGACTGATATTGCAAAGTCCACAGAATATTCAGTTCTATTGCTATAAAAACATGGACTCTACCAAAAGAAAGATTATAGTCTCTTCTTTCATAAGGAAAAAAATTACATTTGTACATCTGTTTAGCATTAGAATATAGCTTTAGATATAGATAAGTTTCCTCATTATTCCCAAACCAGTTGAAAACACTGGGAAAAGGAGCTTGTTGCAACATGGCCCCCGGCTGATCTCTTATACTCTGCTGCCACCTGCTGGCCGTTTTTTTTTTTTGTAATAACTACCATTGCTTTAAGCGACCTCTTCATGTCAGAAGCTGTATCAAAGCCTTCTGAATGGTCTCGCATAAAAAAAGGGATAAATACGTTTTTGGGAGTGAAGGACAAAGTATTAAAAAATTGATTTATACGTTTTTAGGTTTGAATGAGTTAAGAAAGCGTCGATATTCAGAATTTTGACCTATGAATTTTCAATTACCATGGATGTATTTGAAATGTGCAAGGAAGCTGACGAAAAACAAACCCACCCAATCAGAACTGTGAAGCATGAAGAATGTTGACCACTAGTTCAACATGCTTCTGTGTGAATCCAACTCCCAGTATAATTGTAGCAACAAGGTACCGTGTTACAAATCTACAGAATCATAACAGTGCTGCTACCGCAATGTCTAATTTTGCATGGCAATATATTTGATTTGAAAGGTTTATAGACATTTACATTAGCCATTTCACTATTAGCCTATATAATATATACCATATATAATATTGGTTTGTGTTTAATAGGGGTGCCAGTTGATTAAAATGTTTAATAATTAATTGTATGACTTCAATAGTTAACTTCTAAATTTACAATAAAATGTACAATAAAATAAAAAAAAGTTTTCATACTCTTGTTAACATAAAAATGGAAAAAAATGTGAAACTCTTAGAAATATGGCCACATCTTTTAGTCATTGACACAGAAATTTCATAATAATTCATAAAATTGAGTTCAAATTAAAAAGATGTACTGTACTGTAAAAACCGAGTGTGATATTGATTTGTGTTGTCATTTTTCTGCCACCAGATGGTGGTATTGCATATGTAAGATGGTGACAGCTCAGTGCATTTTTCTTTTCATATTAAGAGCTATCTAACCTTTAACATGAAGTAACTTGTGAAATTGTGCATATTTTTGAAATTGTAAAATACAATTCCCCCAGTACAGGGACAAGTAAGGGTCATTAATTGCAAGTTTTAAAAAAAATAGTGGCATTAAAAGAACTTTAAACTAACTCTAAATGAACACACTAATTTTGATACCACTAGTTCATAAATAATGTAACTAAATTATTTATAATAATATTTATAATATATTATTTTCAAGATAATAATTTGTTTTTGTTTTTTTTTTAAATCACAAAACGACCCACCCGTTTAGTCTGTTGAAAATCAACAGTCAACATTGGTTAATGTTGGAAGAGTTGAAAAGTGTGGCAAGAAAATAAATAAATAAAATGTGGACTAATTGAATATAATTGTTGTTTGTGTGCTGCTTTTCTTCTTCTGTCAATGTGTTGCAGCCATTGGAGCGAGCGCTGAAAAGTGCGCTCAGGTCAGATTTAGAAGACATCTGTCTGGCCTTATTGATGCCGCCAGCCCACTATGATGCCTACCTGATCAGAGATGCAACAAAGGTACATGTCAATGTTATGCTTAGAAAATCTAATATTTGTATATATTTTTATTACAAATATTTTTATTTGTAATATATTTTTGTAATAATATTTTTTAGTCCAATCTAGTATTTTAAACATCTCATCAGCATCATCATTTCTGAAAATTCTGTCACAATAAATTCAAATATTTTTACTGGTAAACAAAATATGAATGAGAGACTGTTAACTTAAAACCAGTTTTAATTGTAGTGTAGTGTCATAATATCAAGAAATCTTTCCCTGAATTGTATAAATCAATAACATTTCACTTTATTGCAACAGAGACTGGGCACAGATGAAGATGTCCTCGTGGAGGTTTTGGCAACCAGGTCAAATGAACGGATCAGACAATTGAAGAGGGTCTATAAAGAAGGTTTTGACTATCTTTTCGACACCCACCACAACCATTTTTAAATAGCATTGCGGGCCATGTCAAATGTTATCTTGTCGGGGCCCGCTAAAAAATGCCGGGCACCCACAAATGGCCCACAAGCCATAGTTTGGACACCACTATTGTCCAAGCATAACAGTGGAGGATGAGTTGCAGTGTGCCCAAATAGCTGCAATCATTCAGATGTCATTTTGAAGATTGCATTTGTCTAATCTATTCAGCATTTCAACACTGTTTTCCCTCAGTGTATGGGGATGACCTGGAGGATGTTATAAAGGATGAAACCAAGGGTGATTTCACCACAGCCCTTCTGGATATGTTGAAAGCAAACAAAGATGAGAGCACAGAAGTTGACATGGCTCTGGCCCAAAAGGATGCCGAGGTAAAATTAGATAAGCACCTCTTTTAATCTTTGCATCAATTCCACATTTATTACCGGTATTCAAATTGTGTTATGTCCCTGCAGATACTGTTTGAAGCTGGTGAAAACAAAAAAGGCGTAGACATCTCTGCCTTCTTAGACATTATGACTACACGCAGCGGACCTCAACTCACCAAAAGTAAGTGAGCGCCTGAAAAGCATGTGAACGCTTCACCTGCTATGCTTGACTCACAAGATCTGGCATTCATTCTGAAGTGAGCAAACAGGTGGAGCCACACCCATCTTGGGTAACAGGTGGAACATGCCTTGCAGAATAGAGACTTCAAATGTGCAGTTACTGAGAAGTTAACTGTGTGGCAGAAAAAATATTTCATATTTGATAGTGTGACCCTTTACCTGATAGCATTCCAGAAGTACGCCTGTGTCAGTGACATGACACTACCTAAAGTTCTGAACATGGAGCTGCGGGGAGATATTGAAGATTGTCTCCTTGACATAGGTAAGCATGTACTCAGTGTTACTTCCATTCAAATAGCGTACACAGACACATACATTGAAATAAGTGTGTGGCTCTCTGGTCCCTCTCTCGTGGCCCCCTGTGGATCTAAAAAAAAAGAGGAAAAAAAGAAGCAGAAATTAATATATATATATATATATATATATATATATATATATATAATTTCTTTTTATTAGTTTTTTTTAAGAAAACATTATTCATTAATGATATACTGTAGATAAAAAAAAGAATAAATACGTATTCCAAAAATGTCCGCATGTTGTCAGAAAAAAAGATTTTTTTTAATTACGTACCTAAAAATGTGCAAAAAAGTGATCATAAAATGTCTAAAAAGGAAGAGAAAAAGCTGAAATTTACTATAAAATGGCCATGCCAAAAATGTCAGTGAATTGAATTGCAAAAAGACAGAAAAGAAAAAATGTCCAAAAACCAAAGAAAGGCAGAAAATTACCATATAATATTTTAGGAATTTCCCCAAAAGTTCGTAAATTTACCTTTTTTTTGGGGGGGGGGGGGTGTTCAAAATGTATGGAAATGTTCAAAAAGTAACTATAAAATGTCCAGAAACAAAAGAAGAAATCTATTAAATTATCTACTATTAAATGTCCAAAAAATTGCCTAATATGTCAGAAATTTGCTAGCAAATTGCAGAAAAAAATGTCAACAAAAATAGCCATAAAATGTCCAAAAAAGGACGAATAGAGGCAGAAAATTAACAATATGCCCATAAAATTGCCAAAAATGTCAGAAATTTTAATTTCTAACATTAACACACTATTTCCTTCATCACAATCTTCAAATGTTTTGTGGCTCCGGACACACATTTGGTTATTTATTTGGCCTAAAATGGCTTTTTTGTTTACCCCTGTACTTATACCAACCGTTTTCTAATTGTCTGGATAATTTGGTAAAATACATCAGATAAGAAAGCTCGATAACCCAAGGATTTATGAATGGATGCAATCTAAAACCACAATATTTTGTTTCTTTTCTGTCAAGTGAAATGTGCATGGAGCACACCTGCGTTTTTTGCTGAAAAGCTCCATCGAGCTATGGAGGTATGAATGAACACAACAATAGGCTTTCTTGTTTATTTAATTTTGTTTTGAAATATTGTCACCAGGGTGGTCTGGTCCATTAGCTTAGCCCTCTGCTTGAACAATCTTTTTGGATGACTAATGTGCTCTCACAGCGCCACGGCACGTGCGAAGATACACTGATCCGGGTGCTGGTGAGCCGCTCTGAGGTCGACCTGAAGAAGATTTTGGAAGAATACAGGGCCATGTATGACAGAACACTACAGGAAGACATACTGGTAAAATCAAAGATGCAACCTATTTTGAGAAGCAAAGTTGTAGTTAAATAATAGTCATAAAATTTGCATTTCTTTGACTGTGTTTCACAGGAAGACACAAAACATCATTTTGAGAACATCCTTCTTGGACTGTGTGGACCACACTAAGAAACCACTTCACTAGAATTTGAGTCAAGGGTCTCATATCTTTAAATTAGTAGACATGACATGATCATTGTATTTTATTTAGTTGATGTTCTAGCGAAGTGGATAACTAGCAATAATAGCAGACACTACATAATTTGACCATGCTGTATGGGAATGAAGACAAGATGAAATGATCAACAATTGTTTGCAAGATGCTTTAAACTAAACATTTTGGGTTTCTTTCACATAAATAAAATTCTTGAGTTGATGGATTTTAATTTTATGGTTAATTCTGAACACAGCCACATTACATTTATAATAGGGTGCGCACACTTGTGCAACCACATTATTTCAGTTGTTTATGTTTAACGTACTCTCTAGAAAATAAAATAAAAAAGTCAATGGCACAGCGCCATAAAAGCCATAACAATGCCTTTAAATGAAGCTGTTGACTGACATTTTGCAATACGTCTTGAAATATTTTTTACAGTACATTTCAATGTTAATGTCAATGTCAAAAATGGCACAGCAATTTACGCTTTATGAAGTAGGTTGACTTTGCTCCTACCTTAATTCAGAAATGTATCTGTATCAGGTGTCAAACCAAAGCATAGTAGCAGCCAATTTCAGATTTTTATAAGTGGCTGTCAGTACGCCCTCCAATGGACAAAATTTAAAACAGTTACTGTACTATCCCCAAGGGCCGGAAGAACCCACGGAAGGACCGATTCTTGCCCATATGTTTGATATTCCATAGTGATTTGGCGTCTTCAAAGGATACCGGAGATACCGTTCACAGCATGATTCCAACCCTAAGAATCAGCGGTGCCAACCAAAACGCTCCAGAATAATAAAGATTTGAATAAATTGTAGCATTTAAACAACATGGCACACGACAAATACATACTGTAATTTTCATTATCTTCTTTATGCAACTCAAAAAACATTCAAACGTTGACGTTGCGTTTTTAATTTTTACAATTGTGTGAGCCCCCATTCGTGCGCAAATACGCAATCGCGCATCCCACGAACTAAAACGGTCCACTGACTGCACCAGCAGCGCAGTAGTGACTCTTTTGAAGCCATACATGACGTGGATTGTTTATCATATCCGGAAGTGGCTTGAGCTCAATTTGGCTCAGTCTGTAAGGATTTTTGCAACTGTTTTTGAAAAAAAAAAACGCCGTTTGTATGTCTTAAATTGTTACGGTTCATGTATACACTTTTAAAAGACGTGTTACAACGTGGACGGGCGTCTACAAGCGGTGTTAGTGTTCCTCCAGCTGGCTAGCTAGCGCGTAGCTAACTTAGGCAGAAAGCTGCTTTTCTGTTCTGTGGTTTATTTGCTAACGACGGTGTTTATAAAGTAAAATTATGACAGTATTTTAAATACAAGTAAAGCGAAAGCTGTACCTGCGCTTCGCTGCTAAATGAGCTTCAAGTTAAATTCACTTAGGTAGCAGAAATGCTATAAAGATACGTGGGACATCCATCAAGCCGGCCGGCTGAAAATGGACGAGAAATACAGCAACAACGTCCTTTCTGGAGGACAACTTGGGATGGTTGAGGTTCCCAATTCCAGGTAAAATATGTATTAATGGTAACGTTTGTAGCACTCAGGTACTCTTCTAACAACATGCTTATTGTATGCGTGTCCTTTTCACGTGCAGGCTAACCAGGTACATAGTGCTACTGGTCATCTCAAAGATCTTGAAGGCCTTGGGGATATTCGAATCTTATGACATACTAAAGGTCGTTCACATTGTGCAGTTCATCTTCATATTAAAGTTGGGGTGAGTATTCAGAAGTCTATTAGTAGTTGATGTTTTATTTATTTTAAAATATATTTCCTCTCTTCTAAATCGCTGCAATCATATACTGACACTCGGGCCAAATTTGAAAATGCCTCCTTTATGATCATAATCAGGGCCCCAAATCTTGGATGCCTCTGAAATATCTTGTGTAACAATTATCCGGTAGTCTTGGGTGTAAGTTATATTTTCTTCCCCTCCCGGATTTGCTTTGAAAACAGTCTGTGCCAACAATCTTAAATGTTGAACGTGTTCAATATTTATGACTACAAATTCTGATGAGAGTTTTCATTCCTACGAATGGCCAAGCCATGCACCCAATAATTTTCAATTTAAATTATGGAACAATCGCTAATTCTAAAACAAGCACTATAATAGAATCTGGTTTGTGGGAACCGCATGATAAAAAAGGAACACAAAGCCATTTGAATAGAGTAGAAATGTCTTCAATCAATAAAGAATGCTGAATTTGACATTATTCCATTATTCTCAGGTCTGCTGTTGTTTTACTTGTCTTTCAAAAGCCCTTTTCCTCTGGAAAAGTAATCTCCAAAAGACAGGTACAGTATGTTGATTTTTCTTCCTTTTCATTTGTGTGAGAATCCATCATTCCATAGGAAACAGGAAAAATAATGTTTCTTGCGTCACATTTATATTGTGGTATGATGATTAATCCATTTTCTTGTCATTCTTTCTAGTGGATAAAGTTACTCAAGCACAGTGTTTTCAGTTGCATCATATCCCTACTAGGCTTTTTTGGTCTCACTCTCTGTGGACCGCTGAGGTAAATGCACATTATATGACATAATAATTTGATGTTGGAATGCAATAAAACTAGTGTTTTTCTTGTGTCTTTCACAGGACATTACTGCTTTTTGAGCACAGTGATGTGGTGGTAATTGCTCTCCTTGGTGTCCTCTTCACCAGTTCTGGAGGCGGGCCAGCAAAGGTAAATGGTTTTCATTTACAAAATGTGCAACAGTAATTGTTGTTGAAGTGTTGGTGTCATATCCAGCTTTTGCTGTAGTTCCTTGTTTAATAGACATGGTTGTGTATTTTATTTATTGACCTGTAATGGACACAATACATTTTTTTTTGTTCGGAGGACTTCATTTTATAACTGCGTGTGAATGGGAGCTACACACGCTGCTGTCTGTAGTCTGTTTGGTCAATGCAAATGATATGGGACATAGCCTCCATTAGAGTGGTAGCAATTATTGAGCATATACTGTATGTTTGGTGTATATATACACAACAGCTCTCCATTGTGTGAGACCAACTTACAATCTTTCTCCTTCATATACTACTGACTTTGCAATTATTGTACGAGTCATACTGTTATACTGTATTCCCATTTCTTTTGTCTTTATTATTGACTAAAATACCAGATAACACGTGAACTCATCTTTGCTCTCGTTGTTCTAATGCATCATATTTTGAGCTTTTTGACCAAGTTCTAACCCTTTAACTTTAAGCATTTTCTTCTGAGTTAATCATAGAAAGGAGAAGGAGCACTTATCCCATCCTGTCATGTTGTAGTTCAGTGAAGTGATGCTGCTTTTTCCTTCAACTTCTAAGATCCCCTTACATTCTGATGACTGAACTAGTGCACATCTGTCTTCCAGACCAGGGGTGCTGCTCTATTCATCATCGCAGTGATCTGCCTACTCCTCTTCGACAATGATGATCTCATGGCAAAAATGGCAGAACATCGTATCCTTAATAGTTATATGTTAGTCTTTTCTTCTTTTTTTAAATATCAAAGTTCTCTGTTTCCTGCATGTGAGCCTTAACCTCTCTTGAAATTAGCTGAGGGACATCACGACAGTGCACTAACTCACTTCCTGTACACTGCCATCTCATTTTTGGGTGTTGCAGATCACAAAGTAAGTACCGCGAGTCCTCAATTTCCCAAATATTTTTTTGTTCATATGGTGGTGACATAAATCAAAACACATCATCTACGCTTATACAATAGAGAAGCCATACTGTAAATATATATAAAAAAAAAACAGTGCAGTGGACTGACAAGACAAAACTTAAAATTTTGGGAACGTTAGTGGCCCCTTATATCTGTTGTGAAAACAACAAAACAGCTATTTCAGGACTTTGATCGCTTGCATTGATTAATGGAACAATGAGTTCTGCTGTCGGCTATAAAATTCTGCAGGCAAACATGTGGCCATCAGTTTTTGCCATCAAATGTGCAATCTTGTGTTACATAGCACAACAATGACCCAAAACATACCAGCTACTTCACCTTTGGCCCATTAAAAAAAATAAATCAAGGTTTTGGAGTGACCAAGTTAAAGTCTGGTCTTAAACCTAATTGAGATGATGTGGTGTGACCTTAAACGGACAGTCCATGTTTAAAAACCCTCCAATATGACTGAGTTAAAACAATCCAGTGAAGAAGAGTGAACCAAAATTCCTCCACAATGATAGGAAAGGTTATTGCAAATGCTTCACTTTCATTTTGCTGTCAAGGGTGGCACAATCAATTAAGTTTAACCAAGGGGCAATTACTTTCAATTACCTTTTCAGTTAGGCCCACATAAGTTAGGGTTTGTTCTCCCCGTTACCCAGTACAATCATTATGTAGAAACTGCATTTTATTAAAAACAAAAACAACAGACAAACAGAAAGGGCCAGCAGCACCGTCTAGATATATTTTGGTACCCAAGCCATCTAATGACTGCATTATCCTGCTCTTCTTATCAGGGTGGTGTTGTGCTGCTAGTGGTCTCCCTGTGCCTGAAGGTTGGCTTCCACACTGCTTCAAGGAAACTTTCAGTGGAACTTGGTGGAGCCAAGCGCCTGTACGCCCTAGACAACCTAGTGTCTGCTGTGGTACTGCTGCCCTGGGTCATAGTGCTGTCTGCCACCATGGAAGTACGTGCAAAATGATTGTGATGATGTCGACTTTTTTTTTTTTTTTTAAAGAACTGAGATGCTCTTACATGGAGAGCAATTTTTGTTGTATTTAATTTTCTCAAGTGAGATAATGCACTTACCTCCACTAGGGCTGCTCGAAGAAAATATTAATCACGATTATTTTGGTAATAATTGAAATCACGTTTAGGACGATCATTTATTTTTGGGTACAAAACAAAAAAATGTTTAAACGTAAAAAATATTAAAACAAATGAAAATTATTTGAAACACTATAATTATGCAAGTTCCTTTTGGACAAAACATTTATTCAATTAGTTATTTTTTAAAAAGTTCACATGTATATGATGATATGATATATGTATACATTTAAACAAGTCTCCCAACTCAAAATTACTATTAATGATCTTTTGTTTTTTTACGATTCTGCTGATTTTGTAGTTGTGGAGTGTAATAATTGAAATTGTAATTGAATTTCTATTAATTGCACAGCTCTAACCTCTACCAAGACATTTCGTTTGCAAAATTTACCTACAAAACCACAGTAAATTATAACCATTCTGACAGTGGGTGCGTACAGAAATACCTCCGCTCGTGGCACTAGCAAACTGTCTATAAGAAGTCATGCCAAACACAAATAATGAGCATGTTTTGCTCAGATTCCCAAAACTTTATTTATCCCCAGCATTTTCAGGGAGCATAGAGTGACAGTTATTGACAAGTTAGCAAGCACACAGAAAAAACAAACGCATATTTTTCCTCTTCACTCGCACTCAGGTCACGGGTGTTTACAGATTTTTCACTGTTTCCCTGCAGAGTAAGGTGGAGTCATGGTCTGCTCTTATCCTGCCTTTTGCCATGATCATCTTCTCTGTGATGATCCTCGAGTTTTACGTGGAGGCCATCTGCAATGCAAAGATGGAGGTACAGCGGTGCGCCCGATACGGCGCCATGGCTCTCTTCTCCAGCGCCCTGCTGCTCGCCAACTTCTGGACTCACCCGCTGACCGACCAATTGCGCTCTATGAGTAAACCACCACAGCAGAGCAGTACGGAGCATGTGCTCTCCGGAGGGGTACTCGTCAGTGCCATTTTCTTCATTATGTGTAAGTAGGATGCACCTAAAGATGAATGAGAGCAAAAAGTAATCATTTGTAATAATAATTTGTATAATTTATAACAATAATTTGTAAATATATAATTAATAAATTAATACTACTACTACTACTACTAATAATAATACATAAAAAAAAAAAATATATATAGCACCCATACGTGTGAACGAGCCAGAATGGCGGATTTCTGAAAAGAAAAGAAAAGAAAAGAAATTCACCAAACTGTAGCTTATGAGGTTTCGGCCCAACGCAGGCAGTATGCATTTTTTCAGAATTTAATTTAGGGACGCCATCATCTGATACAAATTCCAAGTACAGCTTTTACTGCCATGACAACCGATGGCAGAGTGAGGACATGAGAAGAAGCGAGTCTACTCAGTGTTTCCAACAAAGCGTCTTTGTCACTATATTTAGACTTTTCCGACCTCTCAGCCGACTATTTAAAAAAAAAAGAAAAGAAAAAAAAGTGATGAATGTAGGGACTTTTTGTGGTTTTATTGGAGACTTCTGCTGAACAGGAGATGTTCACAGCTTTTTGTCCAGACTGCAGAGAAGAATGATGCGTGTGTGAGGCCGCCACTAACCCGAAGTAGTCAGCTCCCTTGGTTCAAATATAAACAATATAACATTTTAAAAAATTAGAAAGGGGGACTAGTAAACTGCTATAATGTAATTTTTAGGTGTGTGGAAGGAAATAAGTGTAAAGTGTTCAGGAAATCTGGAAATGATGAAAAATACATTATTACTTGCTAGAATATATTTTTCTTGAGCTTTTCTCAGATTTCAGTTTGTCCATCCATAAAAATAAAAGTGCGTAAAATAACAAAACCCCAAGAAGAACTGTGGATATTATGTTCTTGCATCTATCCATCTGTTATCTATACCGCTTTATCCTCATTCGGTTGTCATTCGAGTCTATCCTTGTTGACTTCGGGTGAGAGGCAGGCTACACCCTGAACAGCCAATTGCAGCGCGCATTGAGAAAAACAAACCATTCATTCTGTATTTTAAAATGATTGGCTGGAGTTGTCCATTTCTCACAGTCAGTATTAATAATATGTCCCCTTTAAGTATGTATGTCATTGACACAGGTGCAACACGTTAAGCATCCTTTTTTTTCTTTCTCTGCAGCCTCCAGTATCCTCTCATCCCCGTCAAGGAAAGGCCAAAAGGGCACACTGGTGGGATACTCACCTGAAGGGACTCCTTTGTACAACTTCATGGGAGACGCCTTGCAGCACACATCTCAGTCCCTGCCGCGGTTCATTAAAGATTCCTTGAAACAGATCTTGGAGGAGTACGACTCGAGACAGATCTTCTACTTCCTGTGTCTCAACCTGGTATGTGCAACTGCAATGCAATATTGGTTCATGGGGCCTGGGGTCTACCGTGTAAAACACTAAGTTAACATAAAACATAAACTTCAATCGGATGAAAGTAATACTAAATGAAAATATAATGAAAAATAACCAATGAATATTAGACATTGGTTTTGAATTGCGGTTCAAATAATTATAATGAAAAAAAAACTTGTGAAATTTGAAAAATGATGATACCCCTAGAAAATAAACCAAGGTTGTGCCCTCTAATTAGATTCACAGTGGTCTTCAAAAGTGTAATCCATCTATTGGACTATTTAAATCATGACAAGTCGTCACTGTGCTGTTTGGTGACATGTTGTGCACCACACTTGACACTGATCAGAGGAAGCAAAGGAGCGAGTTGTCTGAGCAGATTATTAAGCAAATTACAGAAAAGCACGACAAGCATTTTTGTTCTGGCCTGTTTTATGGGTTAAAAACAATAATTCAGTTGAACCACAATTCACAAGCAATGTCTGATTTGGTTTAATTGGTTCATTTTCATTAAAAATGGGTACTGTGGGATTTCCTTTTATTAGAAGAGGGGTACCAACAATTTTGTCCACATGCGTACATGTTTTGTTGGGGGGGAAAGTTGTCATTTTTTACATATATATTTTCACATAGTCTGTAAAGGAATAACATTTACATCTGTTATTTCTGTGGAAGTTGATGCAAGTTAGTTTAGCTTCCCGGAAGGGAGCCACAACAAAAAGATGAACTTGTTTTGAATGTAATATAATACAATAATGTCACTTTCAAATGGCATTTTTAGTCAAGAAAATCTGAGCTTTGATGTAAAGGCCAAATTGCCGAGATCTCCTGTCTCCTGTCATGGTTATCACCGTTTGTCTGTGTTAATTGCAGTACACGGCCTCTGCTGTCAAACGCGGTTTATGTGTTCCAGGCTTTCACCTTTGTTGAGCTCTTTTATGGTGTTTGGACGAACAGCCTGGGACTGATCTCGGATGGCTTCCACATGTTGTTTGACTGCTCAGCTTTGGTCCTCGGCCTGTTTGCCGCCCTAATGACCCGCTGGAAAGCTACCAGGATCTTCTCCTATGGGTAAAATTGAGGACGAATGTGAAAAAAAAATAAATTTGAAATTCAATCATGTGGCGCTCTTCCCAGGTATGGCCGTGTTGAAATCCTCTCTGGGTTCATCAATGGACTGTTCCTGATGGTCATCGCTTTCTTTGTTTTCATCGAGTCAGTTACCCGTTTAGTGGACCCTCCCAACATAGACACAGACATGCTGACTGTGAGTAAAGTTTTTTTTCTCTTTTTCTTATAAAAAAACTTGTTCCTCAGTCAGGTCAATGTTCGATCGAAGCATTTATCAAATATTTATATATTCATTTCTTATTGCGCACATAAATCTGCGCAAAATCTTCATTTTCAAATAGATTTTCTTGGCCATTAATAGCAGCCAGATTGTTGTGCAAATGTGTGAGTGCGCAAGGGAGTTGTCCACTCTGAGAACATAAACCATGTCAAGAACATCAGGCCTGCCGAGACGTGCAGTCTGCAAACGTCAAACAAAAAGTTAGTGTTACAAAGAAATGGGCACTCAGTAGGCAGTCACAAAGACACTATTTAAGGATCCATCCTTGAGGCTAATAGCATGGCCTTTTATGGCCATCCTTCTTGTTACATCAGCTTTTGTGCGTTTTAGTAGAGGTAGAGTAGAGATATTCATGTGTTTTGTCAAAATGAACTAACCCAAATTTAATACAGCTTTTTTTTTTTTTTGGTTGAATGCAGCTTTTCTAAAGTTTTTATTTTATTTATGCAATGGATTGTAGGAGGAAGTATATATTGTAAAGGTAGTTGGAATTATTTTAAACAAACAAGGCTTGGATTACTAAAAATGTTCATGTTAATTTAAATTAAGCGTGGACTTCTTACTGACAAACTCATGTGCAGCATCAGCAAATTATTCTACACAATTACAGGTAGTCGTCTATTTACGAACATCTGACTTAGGATGACTTCGCCGATACGAACAAAGGCTGATTGATGGCCACAAAAGCTGTATTTTACTTGCAAGTTAATATAAGTGTGCGCCACATCATACATTATAGTACAGTTCTGTACTATAGTTTCCCTCTTTGCCACAACCCCGCCAAGCAGCACCATATTTCATCTACCTCTTTGTCCTGTGATGATTCATGAGAAGCAGTCCTCAGTCGTCTTCTTTATCGGCGTAGTAGCAAAATATACAACAATGTCTCTTCAGCTTCGAGGTGACTTGAATCTGACTCGGCGGTCGCCATCTTGAATCGACACACGCACCAATCAGTCATGTGCACTTCAGTGACAGTCGGAAAACATACTCTCAACAATGTCATCCACCTCAGCAGCCTCACATAAACTCTCAACTCAATAGCTCCTCAACATATCTATTTAGTTTTAATTGCTTTGTATTGTGTGAAAATGTCATTTAATTATTGTTAATTATTATTATTATTTATTATTGTTATTATTATTATTATTAACGCCTTGGGATCCCACCGGAGGAGCTGGTTGAAGTGGCTGGGGAGAAGGAAGTCTGCTTTCTCTCCTAAAGCTGCTGCCCCCGTGACCCGACCCCGGATAAGCGGTAGTAAATGGATGGATGGATAATACTACATTTTATTTTTAAATTAAAGTACTGTATATAATTGAATTTCTTTCTTTCTCTCTTTTTTAATACATATTTTTATTTATTTTATTTTATTATTTGTTTTTCCATTTCTTTATTATTTATTTTTTACATATTTATTTTGTTTTAATTGCACTGTACTGTGTGAAAATTAAATATAACTTCCTTTAATAAAAAAAAAAAAAATATAATAATACATTTTATTTTTTAATTTAAGTAATTCATTTACTTTATGGACAGTATATACTGTATATCATTTAATTTTTGTATAAAAAATTTTTCACATATTTTTATTTTATTTAGAAAAATAATTTAATAACATTTAACTTTGAAACAAAACAGAATGTGATTCGACTTACAAACAACCTCTAGGAACACATTATGTTCATGAATTGAGGACTACTTGTAAATTAAATACATGGTAAATGAAATTTTTAAAAAGTCTGGAATAAATTACAGTAATTTATGGACTATAAGGCGCAACTGACTAAGCCGCGCTTGCTAATTTTGGGGAATACTCGAGTTTGTTACACATATAAGCCGCACCCGACTGTAAACCGCAAGTGTTTTAATATTACTGCACCGGGTTCCTGCTACTTTCTTTTCCATAAAGAGGGCGCACATTTTCTCGCTCTTGTTCTGTCTCTCCTACTGTATTTGGGCTCACTTTGTTTTGCTTTGCCTGAGCAAGAGCGCTTTCTTTATAGTGTGCCCCTTTTGTTATCTGTTGGATAAGCCACACCTTTGTATTAGCCGCAGGGTCGAATGCAAGTAGCGGCTTGTAGTCCAGAAATAACTGTACTTGCTATTAGCATTGCTATCTCTAGGCATAATATATTTGTCAACATCTGAAGCAGAAAAAGAACCAACCTGTTTAGCAAGAAATGAACTAGACCCACATTATGCGGGCACTGGTCGTATGCGTTTGAGCGTGACTTAGAGACACATTTGATTGCTGCACCTTGTGGAACATGACGAGAATTGGCCCAAATTGCGGCGAATAATCAGTTTGTCCTCTACTTGGTTTCTCCTGTAGCCGGTGTCCGTTGGCGGCTTATTGGTCAACCTGGTGGGAATCTGCGCTTTCAGCCACGCTCATTCTCACGGCGGCAAAAGTTGCTCGGGGCACGATCACGGCCACTCCCACCACGGCCACTCCCACGGCGACCACAGCCACGGAGGTCACGGCCACTCTCACGGCGGACACGGACATGGCGGACACGGACATGGCGGACACGGACATGGCGGACACGGACATTCGCACGGCTCCGGGGGCGGAGGCATGAATGCCAACATGAGAGGTGCGCAAAATAAAAAAAATGGCCGTCATATTTTGGAAGACCAGATATCATCCTTCTGTCTTCTTCACAGGTGTTTACCTTCACGTCCTGGCTGATACATTGGGCAGCGTCGGCGTGATCATTTCCACAATCCTCATTCGACAGTTTGGCTGGTTGATCGCTGACCCTATTTGCTCCCTCTTCATCGCCACCCTCATCTTCCTCAGTGTCATACCTCTGCTTAAGGATGCTTGTGAGGTTCTTCTGCTGAGAATTCCTCAAGAGCATGAGAAGGAATTGAACAATGCTCTACAGAAGGTGAGAAGACTGCAGTGAACCTTCATTATTTTAGCACCAATATGTTCAGCCAAACCATATATTTTTTGTCCAACAAAGTTGCACTACGTTAATGCTAACTTATAATGCAAAATGGCAGCTTTGAATATACAAAAATGAAAAAAATCCATTAAAAAAAGTACAAAGGTTCACTGTATATCAATATTGCAAATCCGTGTCCCAGCCTTAAATGTTTTTGAAGTGTTGTGGCTAAAGACAATGTCGAATATTGTCTACTATGAATGAAGTCATGGACAGGATGAAGTTGTGTGCTACTACTTTCTTGTTTCTGTTGCCAGATTGAGAAGATCGAAGGAGTGTTGTCATATAGAGACCCTCATTTCTGGAGACATTCCGCCAACATGATCGCAGGGACCATCCACCTCCAGATCATGTCGGATGTGGTGGAGCAACGCATCATTCAGCAGGTGCAACCTCTTAGTTGATTTTCATGTTTCCCAGCAGACTTGATATCAGACTGCTTGTATCGTTTATGTAATTACTTGATCACAGACTGCTGTAATTGATTGTGGGCTCTCTTGCAGGTGACGGCCATTTTGAAAGATGCGGGAGTAAATAATCTGTCAGTGCAGGTGGAGAAGGACGCGTACTTCCAGCACATGTCTGGCCTCAGCACCGGATTTCAGGATGTTTTAGCTCTCACGCAGCAGATGAAGTCCATGAAACATCTGAATGATGGCACGTGTATCATGTAATGTTCATTTTTGGGACCAGTTGAAATTGTGTTAATTCCAATGGTTTTTCAATGGAAATGTACAGTGTATGTGTTTTGAATAAATCAGAATATAGTCGTTTTTATATGTAGTCAGTCTTAAGTTTTTTCTGATTAGTCATCCTAGTCATTGTTTGTTCCTATTGACTTTCAATAGTCTTTTGCCAAAGTAAAACATTTTGGTCATAAATACAAAAAGAGAAACTTTTCAAAATCACATCCCCCTTAGCTTTATTTGAGCAATGAGCATTAATCTAATGCATATAAATGTGAAGAAAAATACAGCACTCTGTTGATACAGTGCAAGAGTGTAAAGTACAATGACGCTCTGTCAAAAGAGACCTACATGAATGAATGAGTGTTTTGAGTGGGCAGTTAAAAAGCCTTAGAGTCCACTGAAATGTGCCAAGAAAAAAAAGAATGCATCCTGCCTGATGCTGCCGTTTCCATCTACTCGATCTCGTTGGATGTCGCCATGGGGGTTTTGCTCTCTGTTGCTGCAAAGGGGACAACGACCATCAGGATGATGCACCAGATGTTCATTTCTGTAGTCTTCTCAGTTAAATAACAGTCTTACAGCATATTTAGAACGGTCAGCCAAAAAACACATCCATAAAAAATATGTTTTAGTTGCAGCACAAAGACCATTGTGTCCCTCAAGCTGAGTCTGGACTCATCAGACCACATGATTTTTTTCCCTTTGCTCCAGAGTCCAGTTTTTATACTCATTCACTATTTGTTTGCACCATCGGGAAAAGCCCGTGCAGTCATCTCCATTCCTGCACGGGCTTTTCCAAATACATGCTTCCTTCTTAACCTATTAAAAGTTTTATTGTTGCATTAGATAGTATTTATCTAACTTATAGTACTTTCAACTAATCTCTAAGTTTCTTTTTTTTTTTACAAATTCAATATAGGGTCGCAATGTAGAATATTCATTCATTTTCTATACCAGTTGGAATGGAATGGAATCGAATTTACTGTCAATGCATATCACAAGTAGCCTACAGACCAACTAAATTCACTTAACAGAACACGTCCAAGAGTAAAAACAAAACAAAAAAACAACCACCAACAGAGGCCAAAAAGGATGGGAAGTCTAACAGGTAGCCAAGCAGCGCCCTGATTTGTCAGATGAAAAACAAAAGGAACGGGCAGGTGGGGAAAACAGCCCCAGACTATGGATTTGGGGGCGGGGACCCTTTTAGCAAACCGCCATGTGCAACATGCTCAAGACCACACTATCCGAGAAGAACATTTAAAAAGCATTCTATCTTTAATTTGAATTTTTTTTAACAGACAAAATCAAAGTACCTGCAACGTCTTAATTATTTGCAACTAAAGTATTGGGGGGAAATTTGAAAAAGGTTAAAGAAGAACTTGGCTGTATTTAAGAAACATGAGAGACTCAAACACTTAATGTCACTAAATAGATAAGCACAGGAAGTTCCATAGTCTAGTGATCCCTGCAATAATTATCCAATGGAAGACTCAATTTACTGCTTTTTCAAAACTTAAAGGAGGACAATGTTTACCTGGACAAGGCCCACCCTCCAAGTTGATGTCATCAATGGCGATGTCACTCCTGACGGATGAGCCTCTGATTGCTTCAAACATTATCTGGGACAGAACAGAAAAAGGCAAGCAACACGTCTGTGAAGCAACCTCAGTCATCCAGATAAACATGGAGATTCCACACTTCAAAATTTTTAACTGAAAAAGCCTTTTCAATTAAAGGTCAAAGTCTTTCAACAAACAAAGAAAATTAAAGGTCAAAGGTCTTTCAACAAACTTCAGAATGACGTTTAAAAAAAAGTCTAAAAATAACAGGTATGCTATATGTTTATTTTTATTTAGACATATGTATGAATTCTATGAAAACAACTTGTAACATGAAATAGAGCTGTACGTGTTTGCCGCCTTGCCTGATGTTGGCTGTCGCTCTGGTATTCCACCGTGGCACTCAGCCAGGCGATGCTCTGCTCGCCACTTCGTTCCCACAACAAAATGTCTCCCCCGTCTTTTCGGAGGTGAACACTGAGCTGGCCCATACTCGAGCCGTACATGTGGTAGTAGAAGCGCAGACACCGAGGTCCCCTCGAGCCCCTGAGAGAGCGGGACAGCAGGCGAACAGTCTGGCCGGGCAGCATGGGAGATGCTTCCATGTACAGGTAGTATCCTGTCAAGCAAAGGACATTAGTCATACTGGATCTTCTATATCGGGTTAGCAACCTTTCCTGGCAAATGAGCCACTTTAAGCCAAATAAATAGATAAAAATTAGTTTGGAGCCACAAAAAGTTTAAACATTGTGTTGGTATTAGCCCAAAAGCTAATTAGAAGTGCACCATAACTGTGAAATGTGCAGCATCCAACACGTAGAGATTCACTTTCGTCTACCTTTCGTCTTCCGTTTTTTTTTTGGTGCAATTTCTTATACTTGATTTTTCATATAAATTTTAGACTTTACTGCCTTTCTGTCATTTCTGACATTTTTGGCAATTTTTGGGACATATTATGGTAATTTGCTTTTTCCTTTTTTGGACATTTTATGGCTCTTTCTTGACATTCTTTTCACCATCTTTTTTTTGCTATCAATTTTTTGACATTTTTGTAAATTTTGTGGTAATTTTCTGCTTCTCCACTTACTTTTTAGACATTTTATGGTCACGTTTTGGACATTTTTAGGTAATTTTTTAAATGTTTTTATCCACCTTTTGTTTCTCTTTTTCTGACAACTTAACTTACTTTAATCATTAAATCATATAAAGGATATTTTATCTAAAAAAAATAACAGACCTCTGTTCTATATAAACAGATTTGCGTCAATGCTGAGACGAGCATTCATGCAAATTCCATTGTACATGAAAATTGAGAATCAAGCATTCATATTCTCTCACTTGTTTTCTCAAAGTCTGTGCTCATGCTAAGCTCCAGACCGTAAAAACAAAAGCCTTTGATTCTTCACAAAATCCAAATACTTATGTTACGTCATCTTCCTAAATTCTTTTCCAAAGGTCTTAGAGCCATGAGCAACACAATAAATAAAACTGTGAGCCGACTAACCCGTATAATAGGCGGATATTAATCTGCTCGAAAATGTACGTACCTCCATGACTCATGAGCTCCCTAAAGCAACGAAGCACTACAGCCATTGATATTAACAACACAAAAATATACTTATACATAAACTGTGTTTTTGGGGGGCAGAGACGGTGAGCAGATGAGTAGGCAGACTCTCACCCAGTCCACTAGTGTGATCGCCTCTGGGTCCAGTGTATGAGGTTGGAGTAGGTCCTCTCCTCCATTCCCAGTCAGCAGCATCACTCTGCTTGTCCTGAGTGTAACCACAAAGGCCCGCTGCAAAGTCACAGCATCCTGGAAGGGATGAGGACATTCCTGCAAAAAGAAAACATAACAAAAATAAATAAATAAATTGCCTGGTTGGCTTGTTTTTCTGTTTTGCTGCTTCCTGTCAAAAGCCTTGGTTCAAGAAAGTTTTGAATTACTGAAAAGAAAAATATATTCCCAACTTGGTTTGTTTAAAGAAATCTCTGGAATAAATTTTACCTGTCGCCAACTGACAGTCTCCCAGACTCATGGTGATGTCATCAAGAGCCACAGAGCCGCAGTCCCACAGACTCCTGCAGATGCTGACAAAAACAACCTGAAAAGCAAAGGCAAATTTTCAGCCTCCTCGCTTGCATCACAGTCCTTTCTTTTTGCAATGGTAGTTATTATAAAAAACGGCCAGCAGGTGGCAGCAGAGTATAAGAGATCAACCAGAGCCGTGTTGCAAAAAGGCTTTCCCCCCCAGTGTTTTAGACAGATTTGAGAATAATGATGAAACTTAGCTTTGCTGAAAAACGGAAACTGATAGAAATATGTATATTTTTTCCTGATGAAAGAAGAGACTATAATCTTTCTTTTGATTGGTTCCATGTTTTTATAGCAATAGAACTGAATATTCTGGGGGCCTTGCAAAATCAGTCAAAATCCAGTAAAACAGTCGGAAGCGAAGAGGGTTGCTTCAGTGAAAATGGCTGGGAGTGAATGAGTTAATGGCCGCTCCAAACTCCTCTTACGCCTGAGTTTTTGCCAAAGCTGTGTTCTGCTTGGCCAGCCGGTATCAGCTGCCTCTGGAGTCTCACAGGCCAAAAAGGCCCAATACACTCTAAAACAGATGGGTCAAAAGTAATCCAATTATGGATAAAAAATAGACCCATCCACAAAATGGGCCAATTTGACCCAACTTTCTAGGTTGTTGTATACAAAATGACCCAATTTTTTGACCCAAGTAAAGGATATAACCAATATTTATGAGTTGTTTTACACTAAAAGACCCATTGCTTGACTCAATGTTGGGTCAAATAGACTCAAGTAGAGGATCGGTAAATTTTTTGGTTATTTTTTACCCAACTGTTTTTAGAGTGTAGGACTCCTCCTTCAGCTTGATGACATCCCTCACTGCCAGAGTCTATCAACGGGTTCGAGGATTACTACCCCGACAGACACAACCACCTTACGGCCACAGAACTGTTTGGCCACCTCAACAATGGAGGTGTGGAACATGATACAAGCACACTCAATGTTTGCAAAGTGGACACAGTTGTTTGAATATGGTGTTGGTTATGGACAATCTGTAATGAGCACAGAAGTCCAAGTCCAAGTCCAATAAGAGAACACAGATCGGGTTCTGATTCAGGGGGGGCATTCCTCCCATTCACACCCTTCCAGGTCTCACTGTCATTGGCCACAAGAGCATTGAAGTCCCCCATTCGAGCGAGGGAATCACGGAAGCACTTCTTCAAGGACTACAAAAATGGTGGGTACTCTGAAATGCTGTTTGGTGCAAACTGCAAAGGCACAGACTACAGTCAGGAAACCTCAACCCACCTGAAGGCAGAAGGAGGCTACCCTTTAGTACACAGGGGTGAACCTCAAGGTACAAGTGCCGATCCCGGGGGCAATAAGTATGCCTATCGTTCGGCACCTCTCACCATGGGCAACTCCAGAGTGTAAGAAAGTCTCGAGAGGACTATCATGCTATCAGCTATGTGTGGAGGTGAGCCGACTTTATCCAGTTGGAGTTTCTCAACGTTCTCACCAGGTTGAGCTCCTTCCCTGCCAAAGAGGGGACATTCCACATCCCTAGAGCCAGCTTCTGTAACCAGGGATCGGACCACCAGGGCCGCCACCCAGCTCACTTTGCATCCTGTCACGATGGGGGTGGAGGACCCAAATGCAGGGAGGCAGGTGCCAGTTCCCATCCCGGCGGCGCACGTCCTGCGCCCGCCACCAGTTCCCGTTCCGGCAGCGAACGTGCTGCAGCCGCCACCAGTTCCCGTTCCGGCGGCGCACGTCATGCCGCTGCAGCCCCTGGCCTCTTTGCCTGTGTCCTCTTCTTGGCCCCACTGCCATGTTTGACTTTTGTTTGGGACGTCTGGGATCCGTCCCTTGAGGGAGGGGTACTGTTGTGATTTGTGTCTGTCATGCTTGGGTTTGTTGTTTTGGCTTTGTGTCCTGTCTTGCTGGTTGGGTTGTTTGCACCTGTACTTGTCATCCTGTTCCCTTGTCCTCCAATCATCTCCCCCAGCCACTTGTGTCTTGTCCAAGTGTCTCTCGTTGTCTCGTCAGTTGGCTTGTATTTAATTTCCAGATTTCTTTCACTCTGGGTTGAATCATTGTTGCTGTCACCACTCTGGTGTTTTGTTGTTACTTTGATTTTTTGGTCTTTTCATAACTTTGTTAGTTTTGTTTATGTAGAGTTTTACGCAGTTCCCCTCTTAGTGTTTTTTGTTAAATAAATTGTTTTTCAGTATTACATGCATCCCTGCCGTGGTTCTCCTGCCTCCCTGCATTTGGGTCCTCCACCCCCATCGTGACACATCCGACACACTTGGTCCTACTTTAGACCTACTTTGCCTCTTTGGGCTGTTCTTTAGGCGCAGGCCCGGCCACCAGGTGTTCATCAATGAGTTCCACCCTGGGACTGGCTCCAGAGAAGGGCCGCGGTAACCTGCGTCCGAGTGAGGGAAACTGGCATCCATATGTATTGTTCATCACAGGAGGTCTTTGAGCCATGTTTTGTCTGGTCCCTCACCTTGCACGGGTTTGCCATGGGTGACCCAGACAATTTAGCCCCTCGGATTATTGGGACACATAAACCCCTCCACCACGATTAGACTCAGGGATGGGAATCACAGATTTTCACCTATTGTGGGTGGTTCTGAAACGTGATAAACGGGGATTCGTTGTTCTTCACTTTAAATGACTGTACAGATTTTCTTCAGTTCTTTCAGGATGACACACATTTATTTCCGCACTACCTCATAAAACAATATTTCCACTCTCCCTCCTGACCTTGGCGGGCTGTGATGTCTGGAAGGTCACGTCTGCTGCTATCCAGATCCCTCTGGACTTCTCCCCCTGAGTCCAGATCTTCTCCTGGCTGCTGCCCTGTTGCAGATACACGGCAAGGGCTTGGTCCGTCTGGTTGAATCCTGCAGTTTTTCTCGGGTGAGTCACTTAAATATATGCATTAAGTTGCCAAAAAGTCAACTAAATGTCACTCACCTCTCAAAGAGAAGTAAAATCGTAGGCAGTACTTCATGTTTGCAGCCAGTGTGGGGCTGACTAAGCGGCTCATGTAGCTGGACTGTGTGCTCATCTGGGAGTGAGCCAACAAGAAAGTCCCTGAAGAAAAGCAGACAACATTTTGCTGTTTTGTGAGAACGTACTGTATTTTCAATTCGGTTTTAAAGCGTGATCACATAATTCCCAAAAAGGGGACATTATCATGTGTAATTGCATTCTTGTTGTCAGTGAATGCATTTCAACCAAATAGCACTCATACAGCCGGAAAGTAGGAAATATGTCAATTGGATCTTCTAAGGTCACAGTGTTCCAGTTGAAAGTAAACAAGACATGGCTGACAACCTCAATAAGGGTGTTATTTAGATTTTCCACTTGGAAAACGAGTAGATATGATGACAGCAAACACAAGCCTAGTTTTACACTCTTTCTTTTGTTGCTCAATGGAAAATATAAACATCTTCACAACAATTTGCAGAGGTGGCCGCGTCAAAAAATTTTGAGCATCCATCGTTTGTCAATCGTCAATAGTCAGGACACACTTCTTCCGTCATCGTCAATATTTCAAGCCGAACCGTCAATCCGTCACTCAACGATTGCACAGCAAAATTGAGTGTCAGTCAATGTTTCTGTAATTCAAAGTGGACACCCGTCAATGTTCCGTCATTCTTTGGATTGACGATTACATTGACGGACAAAAACCCACTTCCATCAATGCTAAGTTTGTCAATTTTTAGAAGTTTGCCATCAATCGTCAACAAAATGGGCGTCCGTCATTGACGGATTGACAGACCTTCCATCAATATTGACGGAATGCTAACCTCTGGTAATTTGCATGCAGAACATCTGATAAATGCTAAATCTAGTTTAGCCAACAAACAGGCAGACAGATAGACAAACATACAGGAAAAGAGACAACTCTGCTTTGTCTCCTTGTCTCATTATTTACCGCATATCCGCATAACCGCACACAGTTTTGACTGAATTTTGACAGCACAACCCAAAGAGACAACTCGCCTTCATTTCCTCATCTCATTATTTGCCGCATCTTTTATATTTGTGGCCTAAAAGTGTTTTTCATACAAATATTAACTGTCATTTTTATTGACTTCTGCAGATTAGCATACTGTAGTTTAATAACTATGATGCATACTTCTTAATAGAGACATTGAAGTCGAAAGCTTGATGCAAGAATGTACGTATCCTACCTGCTCCGGATGTGTGGTCGCCGTTCCTAAAGATATTGGGTTTGACAGACACTCTCCTCCACAATGATCCTTTTCCCTGGTCCTGAGTGTACTGGCACAAATCTGACTCAAAGTCACAGTTGGCGATGGAGGCGTCAAAAGTTGGCTCTGTGAGAAAAGATAGAATGGCAATGGCTTATTGCAGTCAGCAACATGGTATGTTTATGCAACTGTCCCGTCTACAACCTATAGACGATGGAGCGTTACTTTTAGTGGGCCATGATGTTGTATAAAATGTTGTTAAAATGTTAAAATGTTAATATTTAAAAGTAATATGACTAGGAAGACTTAATTGTTACAATACGATACGATACGATATACTTTTATTTTCCCCGTGGGGAACTTTTTCCTGGACTCCGTCCAGCTGCAGTTTACAGTAAGGAAAAAACAACAGAATAGAAAGAGATGAAATCAAAATTAAATAAGAAGTGCAGCAGTAGTTTACAGTAAGAAAAACAACAGAATAGAGAGAGATAATTAAAATAAATAATACACACACACTCCTATATATATATATATATATATATATTGCACCACTTAGTTAATGTCGGTTATTAAGCAATTTGATGGATGTCGGCAGGAATGAGCTCTTGTAGCGGTTCAGCCTGGTTCTGGGGGCCCTGAATCTCCTGACGGAAGGCAGTAGCTGGAAGTCATGATGCAGAATGTGAGTCGGGTCAGTAACAATTTTCTGTGCCAGTCTGGTGACGGACTGCTCATAAAGCATCTGTAGCATCTGCTCCACTCCATAGACCCTCAGTCTGCGTAGGAAATAGAGACGCTGTTGGAGTTTGGAGCAGAGACTTCCAACGTGTACCCTCCAGCTGAGTGTGTTGTCAATGCGGACCCCCAGATACCTGTATGAACCCACCTGGCTGATGTAGGTTTTTTGATGTTTTACACACACATGAGAAAAATATTTAAATAAGATGGATTAACATACAACTTTTGATCAAAATCTAATCTCCTTAGTCATTAAAGGGATACTTGACTCATTGAGCCAGTTTCAGCAGTAAAAAGTTCATATTTTGTCCAGAATGAATTTGATAACGTAATTATTTTTCATGTAGAATTAATACTTTTAAAAACATTTTTTTACACTTACACTTGTTGTCGACTGAAGATGACATCACCTGTGCTGAGGAAGTAGGTCATGACCAATCATCGCTCAGTTTGCTGACCAAACCCAGAAAACAGGTGAGCCATGATTGGTCGTTACCTACTTCCTCAGCACAGGTGATGTCATCTTCAGTCGACAACAAGTGTAAAAATTAGTTTTTAAACATATTAATTGTATGCAAAAAAATTATGTAGTTATCAAATTCATTCTGGACAAAATACAAAATTTTTATTGCATAAACTGGCCCATTGAGTCAAGTGTCCCTTTAAAAATGCACTGTGGCTTACCTGTGTCTGAGCTGCAGAACTCAGGCGAAAATGAAATATCATCAACCACAACATGGCCGCCTCTTGGGCTATTGAAGGCCACTTCGAAAACCACCTGACGGGTATGACACACACACACACACAAATGCACACACTTTGACACAGTGAAGAAGCTTTTTCTTGGTATTTCCAGGTCTATTTTGTGTCTTTCAAACATAACATTACGTCATTCCATTCATTAATGATGTGTATGGAGGATCACTACTGCCAAAATATAAATGAATGAATAAATAAATAATAAAAAAACTGATATAAAAAATCTATTAAAAAAATTAAATACAAAAATAATATAAATAGAAAAAAAACACAAAAATATAAATACATAAAAATAGATCAATAAAAGTAAAAATAAATACACAAATAAAATAAAATATTCAAAAAGTAATTATAAATATAAAAATAAATGTGGAAATAAAAACAAAATAAACAGAATTAATTATCAATCAATCAATAAAAACAAATGAAGTGCTTCTTCGGTTGAACTATTCGCCGTTGCAAACTGCCTTTCGACGGTTGAGTGTTCTCTCATTCACACCAAGCAGGTCGGCAAACAAGTAAATCTCGACGGCTTGCATGGAGAGTTCCAGCAATGGACGACTAACTTGACCACTGTCACCAGAACTTGGGACTTGAATGTCTAGTCAACAACTTCACACAAGTTCCTGTCAACAACAGGGTCCATTGTTTCGTGTGTGGGAATTCTTAGCTCATGCTGTGGCATAGGCAGAGTCTACTTGACTAAACTGACATGTCAATCAACCAATAGGGAAATAGTTCAACCCGTGACACGCTTATTTATTTTTTGCATTCATTCCACATTTACTGTCATGTGTTTGTGTAAATTATTTTTGGGTGTTTCATTTTTTTATGATATTTTTTATATCCATTTTGACCTTCACTCAAATTTATTATTATTAAATTTTTAATTTTTAATTTTGGGCGTCACTTATACACAGGTTTTTGCTATAACAGGGCATTATCCCAGGACAAAAAAACAAAACAAAAAACAGTGTTCCACTCCTTCACCACTAGATGGAATACAGGGATTAGTGGCCTCACTAATATTAAAAGTGAGTGAGTTGATTTTTGTGGAAAAAATACACAAAATGAGTTTTTGCACTTCTGTTGTTCAGAAATGTACATTCCTTTGTTCATCCTGACCTGCACAGAATACGGAGCTTTCACGTCCACCTGCGCAGGTGTCCACTCTCCGTACGTCGTCCCACTCCAGTCACTCGAGGTCTCTGGCTCGGCCCTCCACAGCTCCTGGTACTGACCCAGTGGATCGCGAGTATAAACAGAGAAGAGGTTCCCTCCCTCTTCGCTGCGCTGATAGTGAAACGTCAGGCAGCCAGACATTGGCACCATGGTCATGGGAGACACCAGTTTGGCCACTTCTTTGAACGTTTTGGAGTAGATGGAGTCCACATACATAAAGTGACCTAAGATAAGAACCGTGTTTCATGTTAGTGTTAGTAAATGTGTGGCAAGTGCTAAACTTGAAATACAAATCACATACAGTAGATTTGAACCAAAATCTTTTTTTAATTAGGCAAGTACTTTTGCGTCATGGGGCTCTAAGATGTTTTGTCCTCTACTTTGTTTGATCCACATTGGAATGTATATGGTGACATTCATTATTAACAACAGAAAATGCCTCAAGTGAATTTAGTGCATGCAGACTAGAGCACCATGTGGAATACAATCATAATGGTGAGAAGCATACTGGTGAGCTTCGACATTATGACATATGACATTATCATGACATTATGATTGGCCTTTTTTTTTTTTCCCTACATTTTGATAATTACCATTACCACGCTTTGTTTTCTTTACCAATTAGAGAAAACTGGTAAAAAAAAATTCCGGTTGATCTGAACCTGACATCTTTAGATGACAAAGTTAGTTTTGTATATTCAGAGCTGACAGATGTTTAGTTGGCCAAAAACTAGCAAATCAAATCATGTGAGTCATGTTTGAAAACACCAGGCCTATGGAAACTCAATTCGCTGTGTAGAGTTTGAGCTAAATGACCCTGAAAGGAAACGTATAATGTAATTTCTTAGACAATTCCAACAAATGTAGTTCATTAAATCCACAGTGTGTGGTAAAGCAACAGTTTCTCAATCATTTTGATGTTGCACTTGCTGATGGATGGAGTATTGGTGGGCCAGCCTGGGCACCTCATGTTGTGGTTATTGCTATTGTATTACATCTATTATTGTGCTTGTAGGGCAGTGCCTAAACATATCCAGTCGATAGAAATGCTGCTGAGCTACATTACACATTACATATTGCAGTTCTGTAATGAATCAGTCACTAAGGATTTTTTTGTTGTTGTTGTGTGTGTGATTTTCAACATTGCCATTAGAAGAAAAAAAATGGAAAGTACTCCAGACAGTAAGCGAGAGCACAGTTTTCCGAGTAGGTCGCCAACATTGCTCGTTGGTGCACCATCAAGTTTTCCATATAAAGAAAGTTGGTCTCACTGAAGAATGAAAAACTGGGACCACCGACCAAACCATAGAAGTTAGTCCCACAAGTATGACAGTGACAAAGTCTTTATATAAAGAGAAAATCCATAAAATGCCAAAACGTTCTCATTGTCAAAATACTTCTGGAACAAACGGAAGGAAGGATGTATTTAAAAAGAACGACAACAAAACGGCACATTTTTATATGTTTAAAGTAGGGGTGTCAGGCGATTAACATTTTTAATCGTAATTAATCGCATCACTTCAATAGTTAACTCACGATTTATCGCAAATTTTATCTGTTCTAAATGTACAATAAAATGTACAATAAAAAATATATTTTTTAGTTTTCATACTTTTGTTAACATAAAAGTGGGGAAAAAATGTGAAACTAATAGAAATATGGCTGCATCTTTTAGTCATTGATACAGTAATTTCCTAAAAATTTGTAAAATTGAGTTGAAATTAAAATGTTGTACTGTACTGTAAAAAAACGAGTGTGCTATTGATTTTTGTTGAGGTCATTTTTCTGCCACTAGATGGCATTATTGCCTTTTTAAGATGTTGGTGACAGCTCAGTGCATTTTTCTTTTCATATTAAGAGCTATCTAATCTTTAACATAAGGTAACTTGTATTTTACAATTTTAAAAATGAAAAAAAAATAGAATTTCACAACTTGACCCCAGTCTCCACAAAGATATGCACTATTATTATATTTATTATTGCTAAAATTTGGACGAGGATATGTCTGCTGTGTTGCGACTGGAATTCCCTCAGTACAGGCTTTCCAAGTAAGGGGCAGTCATTAATCGCACATTTTAAAAAAAATAGTGGCGTTAAAGGAACTTTAAATGAACTCAAAATTAATGCACTAATTTTGACACCCCTAGTTTAACTCATTCACTCCCAGCCATTTTCACTGAAGCAACCCCCTTCGCTCCCGGCTGGTTTACTGGATTTTAACTGATTTTGCAAGGCCCACAAAATATTCTGTTCTGTTGCTATAATAACATAACCAAAAGAAAGATTAGAGTCTCTTCTTTCATTAGGAAATAAAGTATATTTGTATCTGTTTCCGTTTTACAGCAATTAGCATTGGAATATAGCTAAGTTCCATCATTATTTACAAATCTGTTTAAAACACTGGGGGGGGGGGGGGCTTTTTGCAACATGGTCCTGGTTGATCTCTTATACTCTGCTGCCATCTGGTGGCCATTTTTGTATTGACTACCATTGCTTTAAGCGACCTATTCATGTCAGAAGCTGCATCAAAGCTTTCTGTATGCTCTAGCATAAAAAAAACGGACACAAAAACATATAAATACGTTATTGGGACCATGGCCATATTTAAAATAGAACGTTTCTATAAATTTGGGGGAGCAAACGAGTGAAAGTCATCATTTCTTACTGACCTGTCCTGTTGTTGAGTGTGTGATCATCTGGCAGGTTGTTGTGAAACAGCTGGCCTCCACCTCCGCCACCCACGAACCAGTTGACATTAGCATTCCACTGATTATTGTACCCGCACAGGTGAGACTCCTCAAAGTCGCAATCTACAAGCACGATAGCGACAGGAGAGTTAAAAATGGATATTTGCGAGTCTGTGCTTGTGATTGTTTGGCTGCATCTGTTACATCAATCCAAACTCTTCTGTCGACGTTTTTTCCACAGCTGTCCTGATGACTAGAGGACCACATTCAAGTTTCATATGTGGTCCACCCAAAAGTGTTTTAAATGAGCGCCAGCTGAGTGCTGAGCAGAACCATATGGAGAGAACACACAAAACCTGTCAAACTGATTAGGGCCAAAGTCCGAAAGGAAGTGCGCTGGTCAGATCATATGTTCAACACATTGATAGGAATTATTTTTATGAAGGCCAAATACAGTTTGATTGACGGACTGAATTCATGTTGTGCGAGTGAAGCGGTGACATCACCGACCCAGGCAATATCCGGGGCTAATGTGGATCTCAAAAATGGCCACGCTGCTCCCAGTAGTCCGTCCAGGTATTCCTTCGATCACGATCTAATAGTCAACACATGACGAAGAACAGTAAATGTGATGTAATTATATCAGTGGTCACATATCATAAACGCAAAATATTCTTTCAAAAGGTCATGGCATTAGAAGACAGGATTTTAAAAAATACCTTGAAATACCACATGTTCAGATAATTACGATTAATTACATTTGTGGAATATGAATTAAGCAACAACAAAAAAAGTTTCATCTATCTCAGGGGGCGGCCATTTTGCCACGCGCTGTCGCTTGAAAATGACATCACAGTGCCAAAAGGCTCAGCTTGAACTTGAACAATAATTCAACAAACTATCCTTTGCTTCTGATTTAAAAACTAGCAAGCCATCAATTTGTTGTGTACAGGTAATAATACGTTGTTTAAATATTATATAGTCGTAACAACAAAGTGTCGCGACACAAAAATGAGTTTGACACCCCTTTTGTAAAGAACATTTTTGACTTGACTTCCGCTTTAATTAGAGGCTCAAATTGATCTATCAAAAGAAAAATTGTGAGAATGTTTACATTTAGAAAAAAAAAAGAAATTACATTAGAACTATATAGCCCAGTGATGGTGCGCTACCATCGGCGAGGCCCTCGATTAATTTGGGAAAATTTAAATGTTTACTGGAGCTGTTCAATTTTAAGTTGCGTTAATAATGTTCTAAATACGTAATTTTGGTTAATATTGTGTCAGTGGAATATGAGTTAAGCATCAAAATCCAGCAGTTTTTATCAATATCAGAAGGCGGCCATTTTGCCACTTGCTGTCGCCTGAAAATGACATCACAGTTGCTCAAGTAACAACCAATCACAGCTCAGCTTCGGAAAACAGTTGAGCTGTGATTAGTCATCGCCTGAGCCCTGAGTAACTGTGATGTCATCATAAGTCGACAGCCAGTGTCAAAATGGCTGCCCCTTGAAATTTATAAAAACGGCTGGATTTTGCTTTATAACTCTTATTCCACAAATGTAATATTAATCAGAATGTCATGTTTATGAGTGCACATATATTATTGTCAAGAAATGTTTAAGGTTGACTGCCCCTTTATAACTGTACTGTTAGACAGCGATTCCTGACCAGAAAGACAGGATCAAATTAGGTCAAGAAAATTTTATTTTTCCTTTAAAATACAAAGAAGATTATATGTTCATGGTATTTAAACACAAACTTATCTGGCTAGTTTGCTTAAGACGCTATTGGCCGAAGATTTCAATCACACCGATCTCAAAAGGAGACAAACAACAGTGATATACAGTATTTTTTTCTCACTGCACTGTGTTCACACAGGTGAGTGAACCAGCCTATCAGTTTGGAAATTTTGAATGACACGCATCACAAGTAATATATTGAAATCATTGAGTGAGTTGAAACACAAAATGAGTTCTTGTACATAATGTTGGTTTGTGCTCAACATTTTTGTGCCATCTTTGAATGAGATTTTTTTTTAATGAAAAAGAGCCCTTTCCACAGGGAAAAAATATCATAATTTGGGGGAGTCATGTCATTTCTTTGCCACTACTTAGCTAGAGAAATATAAATTGTTTTTAGACCAGTCTCCACATTAAACAAAGCTTTCATGACACTCTGAGAAACAAAATTGTAACATGCTTAAACAGTCCCACTTGTGTCATATTCCTTCCCTTCAGGTCTGGTCTTAAATATGTCTATGTGCTCAGAGGCCTACATGTATAGTGCAGGTCATGACCTTGTCAGAATCAGAGCCACCTCTGCATTCAACATAAACATATGCTGCACTGTCCCCACACAATGTTTAGATTGCTTTTCCACACTCGTTGTTTCGAGCTCAATTAGGGCCTTCGTGTGTAATGTCGACCTACTTCTGCTTTCCTTTCACCACATGAAATGTTTCACCACCAATGCAGCTGTTTTGACTTAGAAGGTTTGCCAGTTAATAACTGTGGGACTTGTAAGGTTTGATTGTACTTCATCAGGAATAATTAGGAGCAACGGGTTTCCCTCAGAGGGTCATTATAGCTATGAAAACCTATTTTAATAATATTACATATACATTATTGCCCCTGTTTTTGGTTATTATATATTTAACAAAAAATAATTTGAAAACAAAGTGTATGAAAAATAATGGCAAACTAGAATTTTTGCTCGACTTTGTTTTGATTAGATTAATTTTGTTACATGTTTTGTGCGTTTTTTCCCCTTGCTTTTTAGGTTTTTGTTTCCACCTTATCTCGTCGGCCTTGTGTCAACCAATCAGCTGCCTCCACTTCTGTGCCAACTGGGTTGGTGACTATGTGAATGGGAATAGGGCCCCGTCTGCAGTGTACTCTGCTTGGGATGAATTGGATGATTGACAAAATGACTGTCCTCACAAAGGTAGCTGACTGAGACTATTGTACTGTACATTTTTTTGTGTGCATCAAATAATTAGCAGTATCAAAATTGGGTTTAAGATACTACATCCGAGGACAAGGTAATAAACAACTTGTCATATCATCTAGTAAATCTAAACTCCAAACATATATGAAATAAAAATGGATTTTACCCTCGCAATCTCCGTGCTGTTAGACAGGTCTATGCTTGCAATGACCCAGCTGTCTGACGGCGTTTGGCTGCTCCACAGCGGCTTGTCAAAGCTCCGTCCCTCTGTGCGCTGCAAGATTTGCAGGCTTCCTGTGCCGCTTATCTGGTAGACCAACCTCAGGCAGCTCCAATCACTCTGCTCCAGAACCGGACTCAACAAGACTCCCGTGGTATCTGCGCGTACATCGTGGCCATCGTTTAAAGCGGCATCCACAGTGATGAAACGGCCTGCGAGAAGAAAAAAAGAAAGGAATACATAAAAAAAAAAAAAAAAAAAAAGAATATATATATATATATATATATTTATATATGAGATGTTAATTTTTTTCAGACCAATACCAAGTATCGATACCTCCAGATTGATAAAAATTCCCATTAAAAAAAAAAATTAAAAAAAACAATGACAAAATTTTAAAAAGGGCTTATCCCAATTCCTTCTGATCGGTAATTCTTGATCCTGATTAGAACAAGAGCTCAATATTGGAATCGGCCATCGTCACAAGTACCGTACTAAACACGTAATTAAAATAGGGCCATGTATCGGCCCGATACGTACACAAAGAAAAGATACCTTGATTGACACTGTCCAAGGTTGTCACACGTCCACTAGTGACAAATTTTCAGCTGTCACTCACATGAAAAAAGGCATTTTGGTAAATATGCTTACATCAAAAATAACTAGCATGCACAATAATCACTTTTTTTTAATGACAGGATCCAGCTGCTCAGATTCTCATGTGCAAATACTGAATGAGAATGTTAGCGAAGTCAGCATTAATTAAGAACATTGTTTCCGTCGCAGAATAAATGATCTGATAATCATTCATCAGCTAGCTTTGATCGCTTGAAATAAACAAAACAACGTGATCGTTCACAGCTCTCTTCGCTTGTATGGACTGCAGAGCCGACCCAATGAGAATGCCGAAATGTGCTCTTGCATAGAGTCCAGATGTTCAAGGATGTTGGAGTCAATGGAGACCAGATGTGGTTCCTCTCACCAGCATTAAAAGTGTGAGCCATCTCCATTGACAAATGCAACATTCAGCATGCCAAAGGATTCTTCTTTTTAAAAAATTTTGTGTAAACTTCTAAAAATGACAAATAAGAGCGCAGTGGATACTTATAACAAGACCAATTACCATCTTTGTTTAGAGTCCAGCTATTAAAGTCTGCATCTGACATGTAACCGCAGGTGTTGGCCTCAAAGTTGCAGGATCCCGGCAACAACTGCTTGTGGGCTTGGATGGCGGCTTGAGGGGAGAGGGGAGGAAAATGAGAAAACAGACTGAACGGCAAGTATGAATCACAGAAATTGGCATTAAACAAACATATCCTCATGCAACAGCACTGCCACCAACATTGAAAAGTACTCACCAACTAGTGCCAAAAGGCAGAACGGAAGCATTGCAATCATCTGTAATTTGAATCTCTGATAAGATAAGAAAAACAGAAAAGAAGAATCAAGTTTTCCCTTCAGCTTTGCAGACGGTCGTCTGAGTGTCTCTCCAGCTCACAGACTGGCAGCACACCGCAGACTGTCCCGAATGTGGAAGCGGCTGTGTGGACAGCAGAGCCGAGTGAAGAGGAGGGGACAGAGAGGGTATGAGGAGGAGAGTGAATGGGTGGAAACAAATGATGTGGGATGGAGAAAGAAAAGAAAAAGGAAGATGCATTGATACGAGGCAAGCTTTCAGCCTATACAGGACTTCCAAAGTTGCTTCTTAGAAATGTTAAAAAAAAAACAGCTGAAGTGTGGACAAAGGTGCTTTTGAAGCAAATTTCATCACCGTCATTCTAAATAGAGCAAAGTTCGGTACTATTAACAAAACAGTTAGATAACTTGTGCAGCTTCAATTGCATTTTGAAAAAATAAATCATTTTAATCACGACCGCCAGTTCTGAACTTTTGTTGGCTCTCAAGGAAAAATCTGTTCCACATCTGGAAGTTAATCCATCCTCCCATTTTCTATAGTGGGCGAGCTAATTCTGGAATGGTTGCCTGTCAATAGCAAGGCAGACAGCATGCCATGCAACCAAAACTTGTTTTCTTGTCATTCCAGAGGGCCTCTAATTAACAGTGTTTAGTTTAAAAGTGAGTCTCTAGCTTCAGTGAAAATTAAAAGGCCATGGAATTTACTTTGGGTTTTGCTAATAAATAGACAAAATCCTTCCGATTTGATGATGCTTAGAGTTGGCTTAGGCTTGACCTAAATCATCTCTTATGCTGCCATAGGCCGAGACTAAGGGGGATTTACCCAAGATGCAGAAAGCTTCTCTCATCTTCATCAGTTTATATCCTATTTATATGAAGGGTCAGTTGGTCTTTCTCCTTCCGACGTAGACAGGCCTGCCTTCAGAGATGCTGGCAAACACAACGCAACGTTTATTGCATATCACTATATCGAGATTTAACCACATTATTTTTGGAGGCAGCTGTGCCAACACCGACATGGTCCGTCTCCTCAGTCTGCTTGTCTTCAGCAGACTGTTTGCAGGCTTTTTTGTGCATCGCCTTGAGAAGAGACTTCCTTCTGGGACGACAGCCATGCAGGCCAAATTGAAGCAGTGTGCAGCATTGACAGGCCGACAACCACCCTTTCAACCTCTGCAGCAATGCTGGCAGCACTCATATGTCTATTTTCCAAAGACAAACTCTGGATGTGCACTCACCTTATTTGGCCGACCATGGCGAGGCCTGTTCCGAGTGGAACCTGTCCTGCTAAGACACTAGAACTAGATGGTCTTGGCCAATGTGCTGCAGCTCAGTTTCAGTGTGTTGGCAAACTTCATATAGCAGCCAGGGGTCTGCAACCTGTGGCTCTGGAGCCACATGTGGCTCTCGAGTCCCTCTTTTGTGACTCCCTGTGGATCTCAAAAAAATTTGTAGAAATTAATATGTTTTTACATATTTATTTTTATGCTTAGATAAAATATTCCTTAAATTAATTGATAATTTAGATAAAAAAAAGTATTAATTAACATTTAAAAGTTGTCGGAGTCTAAATATTTAAGAAAAAGATGAAAGATAGATGAACATTTTTTTTAAATTATCTAACAATATCCAAAAAGTGACAATAAAACATCCAGAGGAATATGAAAAGCCGAATTTCCCCACCAAAGTCTCAAAATTCATATTTAAAAAAAAAAAAAGTACTGGTAATACTCAAATGTCCAAAAAGAAAAGAAGAAATGCAGAAAATTACCATAAAATTGTCTCAAAAAAATGTCAGAAAATTAATTTTACAAAAAGTAGATAACATTTAAAAAGTAACTATAAAAATGTCTAAAAACAAAAGAAGAAACTTCCAAATTGACCATAAAATGTCTACAAAATAGTCGGAAAAATTGTATATATTAAAAAAAGCAGAAAAGAAAATGTTCAAAATGTAACTATGATTATTTGATGTCCCAAAACAAAAGAATAAAAATTCTGAAAACTACAAACAAAAAAATGTCCACAAAATTGCCACAAAAAAATAAATAAAATAAAACATGATAGCAAAAAAGGCAGGGGAAAAAATTAATGATAAAAAAAAGCCATAAAGTGTCCAAAAAATGATGAAAGGCAGAAAATTACTATAGTATACCCATATACCCCAGAAAAGTAAAAAAAAAGAAAGAAAGAAAGAAAAAGAATGAAAAACAATTTGCGAAAAAATTGCAACAAAATCCAAAAACCACACGACAAAAGGTAGAAGAAAATAAATGTCTATGCTGCTGTCACCTTTTTGTGTTATGGTGCAGCTCTAAGCTCCTTCATCACAATCTCTAAATGTTTTGTGGCTCCAGACGGATTTTTGGTTATTAATTTGACCTAAAGTGGCTCTTTTGACAGGAAAGGTTGCTGACTCCTGGCCTCGGCCATCAATTATTACGTTTTCTTTTTTCCCCAAAGAGTTCTGTGCTCAATTTGGACATTTTCATTTTGGGGTATACTCACTATTACTGATCTTTAACGGCTGTATTTTAAATTATTTTGAAAAAATAAATAAAATAAAAACCACAACTCTGCTATATAAGCTGTACACGGACTACTTTTCATTGTGTCAATGCCATTTCTTGAGTGTTATATAATTAAAAATCTGCAGAAAGACCCTTTCATAAGAAAAAATGAAATGTTTCAGCAAACAAAGCATAAATCATTAAAAACAACAACAACAAAGCTCATGGGCAGGCATAATTTTTCCTTGGAAAAAAACATGACACAACTTGGCATCAGTTTCTATCATTGAACATGTACTGTACTTTTTATTAGGTCTTATTTCTCTGGTAGTTCCTGGTTAACTTCCAACCTCACTTAATTATCATTATTCTAATTTAAATTAAATTTTCCAATGGATGTAGAGATGACTCAACCACCAATTATGTTCAAAAGGTCCAGCAGTTCCCTTTTTGAGAGTGTGACTCATTCCTTGCTGATTTATAAATGCAAATGACTCACACACATGCTTTCAAGTGAAGTTTAAGTGCTTCAAAAGAGTGAAAATATATACAGTTTTATTTTTCTTATAAATTAAAAGGATTAAACTGTTAAAAAGCATCCATAATATTGTTAATTTACTATTTGCCTTTACAGCGCAATGCCAAGAAAGAAGCCAGTCAAGATGTCTGATTTTCGCTACATGCGAGGTTCATGTTTTCATGATGACACAGCAATGGCATGTTCAAAGACGGAGATTTACAGCAGAGAGTGTAGAGGTCTAATCCCCGAGGAGCCTCCACCCTTTCCCTGGGAACACCCAACGATTCTGCTGAACCCCATTTCTCTAAACAAATGAAAAGACACATTAGCGTAAGACTCAATCACATTACATCATTTGATCAATACGGTACACTGAACCCTTGACCTCATCTGTGAGGGAATCTGTTTATCCACATTTACATTGACCATGTACGGTATCTATTGGTAACAGTCCAGTGATCATTTACTAGTTGTTTATAATCCTCATGACGTATGAAAATAGATGTGTGTATTTAGCATGTTAACGGCTTATACTCACAGACATATAACACTGTACATACGTACATCAATGCCTCATTGAGCGGTTTGGCTTGTTGCTGCGATTAGTCAGTGCATCCGTCATATCGTATGTGACAAATGTTCCTTATAAAATAATGCAAGTAAATAGACTGAACTCCAAAAATGCCTCCCATTAACCCACACACTAAATACATTTGGGAAACTGATAAGCACCAAAGACAACATATGTGACTTTTAGTCTGATGATATTAAATGTTTATTCCTCATATGTTAAGGATTTAGGTAAGCACCAAATCAATGTGTATACTTTTTAATGACTCCATAAGTGTTTACCACTTTGTAACACTGTTAAATTCATTTACTCGCAGCCATATTCACTAAAACAATCCCCTTCACTCCCGGCTGTTTTCCTGGATTTTGACTGATTTTGCAAGGCCCACAGAATATTGTGTTCTATTGCTATAAAAACATGAAACCTATCAAAAGAAATATTAAAGTCTCTTCTATCATTAGGGGGGGAAAAATCTGTTTCCGTTTTGTAGCAATTAGCATTAGAAAATAACTAAGTTTCATCATTATTCACAAATCTCTTTAGAATTTTGAGTAATTATATCATATTCGGGCAGCACGGTGGCTGACTGGTTAGCACGTCCGCCTCCCAGTGCAGAGGACGTGAGATCGAGTCCGGGCTTCGACCTTCCTGGGTGGAGTTTGCATGTTCTCCCCGTGCTTGCGTGGGTTTTCACCGGGTACTCCGGTTTCCTCCCACATTCCAAAGACATGCATGGCAGGTTAATTGAACACTCCAAATTGTCCATAGGTGTGATTGTGAGTATGGTTGTTCGTCTCTATGTGCCCTGCGATTGGCTGGCAACCAGTTCAGGATGTACCCCGCCTACTGCCCGAAGCCAGCTGGGATAGGCTCCAGCACCCCCGCGACCCTTGTGAGGAAAAGCGGTCAAGAAAATGGATGGATGGATGGATATATCATATTCATCTTATAAAAAGAAACAGGATCAAAAATTAGAAAAAAGACCTGCAAGATAAAATTAAACAATTGCCGGATGAGTATGCAATAAACCCAAATAACCAAACATGGACTGACTTATACTACAAAATACAAAAATACAGTTAGACAATGTTATCCAAAAAGACAGAGTGTATAATACAACAATTGAGATACAACAACTTTGAATATAATTACATATCAGGTAAATTTCTTGCAAACCAACTTCAACGCAATCGGAAAAAATCTCTTATAACGGCTATTAAAGGGACAACTGGTGAGTGTATACACAATCACCAGAAAAAAATAATCAAAACTATTATTGCAACCTATTCTCAGAAACTAACAAGCCTAACCCTGAGCATATTGAGGCAATACTCAGTAGCTTAAATATACCTCAGTTATCTACTGAATATAACGATATGTTAGATGCGTCAATGACTATAAACGAGCTGTACAGTGCTCTAGATAGTATGCCTAATGGCAGAGCACCTGGCCTGGATGGTTATCCGGCCATATTTTTTAAGCACTTTTTTTAAGAGTAGTAACATAAATTACATATGTCCACACATGAATACAGCAGCAATGAAACTTTTATTAAAGCTAGAAAAAGACCCCACCCTTCCGTCAAGTTCCCGTCCGAGTTCACTAATTAACACTGACATTAAAATTAGCGCTAAGGCCTTCGCATCTAGACTAGAAACAATAATCTCGACAATCATCGCTGCTTCTGTATTTAGCAATTTGTAACTAATGGTTGTGTTTTTATAGTCAGGAACCCAGTTGCTGCCAGCAGGATTGAGTAGACCACATCAAATGACACCTTACAGTCACCAATTCCTCAAGATTCACTTCCAATGGGCACTAAGGGTTAATATTCGGAATCACTGCATGCTTGTTGGTTAACTTTCTAGGTGCTGTCCCTCCTGGCCCGGCGTGGGCGACTCTGCCCCTCCTTTGGCTACTGGGTGGCGGCTGCGTCTCGGCCGTTTCCTGTGTCCGGCGCGGTCCGGCGCTCTGTGCCCGGCGACGCAATTCAGGGTGGGTGGGCCTCCGGGGTGCCCCGTGGTTCCCTCTCACCTCCCCCTTTCTCCCCCTTGCTGCCTCTCCCTCCTCACCTCCCCCCGCCCATCCTCCCCCGCCTACCGGTTCCTTCTCCCTCGTCACCCTTCCTCCTCCTCCCCCCGCTTCCTGCTGCCCTGCCGCCCCCCGTGGGGGAAGCGAGGGGCTGGTGGGGTGCCTGGTGAGCCTGCCGTGCTCCGTCCTGCTGCGTTGGGATGGGGGCGCCATGTTGGGGTGGGGGGTGCTCCGGGCTCCTGGGTTTGCTCTCCGGCCTGTGGCCCCTGCCGGGCCCGGGGGTTGTGCCCTGGCGCTGCCGAGGTTTGGGGGTCACTGGGGGGTTGTGCTTGGCCTGTTCTGGCCCGGGTCAACGGCTCCCCTCTTTGGTGGAGGTTTTTCATGCATGCCAGATCCACCACACCAGCATCTACCGAAATTCAAACACAATCTGCTTCATTTTGTGGTTGCTGAATCGGTGGAGGCTGATATCTGTGGATCTCACTCTGCTTCATCTATCCTTCCTTCCTTTCTTTAGTCTTTCCTTTGAGCTCTTGAGGTTTCTCTAATTTGTTAGAATTTATATGCTTCTGGGGTTGGTGAAAGATTCTGTTTTTTAACCCCGTGTGTAGTAGGTGGTTCCTGGTTGGTGCTGGATTTAACTTTTCTCTCTTTTCTTTGATCACTCCTCGAGTCTGACAACTTCACGACTATCGGGATTCTGAAATATTCAGTTTAGGTGAAGGGTATGGGTATGGGATTTTTAATAGGTTTCAGGTGAATTAATGAGCACAAACTCACACGCACACACATATGCACACACGCACACACACACACACACACACACACACAGACACACACACACACACACACACACGCACACACACACACACACACACACACACACACACACACACACGCACACACACACACACACACACATACTCACACACAAAAGATAAAAACAAAAAAAGAGAGAGAGCAATGATGATGACATGTTGAATCGGTAAGATTACCAAATGAACAATACTGAGTTCTCAGAAAACAAAAAAACAAAAAACAATCTGAGTGATTGAGTTTTTTTTTCAACATGGTCCTGGTTCATTTCTTATGCTCTGCTGCCACCTGCTGGCCGTTTGTGTAATAACTACCAGTTCTTCAACCGTTCTTTGCAGTTGAGAGGTTGCATCAAAGCTTTTTGTATGCTCTAGCATAAAAAAACATTAAAAAAAACATATAAATGCGTCTTTGGGACATTTAAAACATTTAAAATAGAATGTATTTATACGCTTTGGGGAGCAAATGAGTTAATGTGATGATACACTGTGTCTATCACTAGAATCTGGAATATAGATGTAAATGTAGACACTAACTTTTATATTTAACTCTTCTGTCATTTATGGAAATAAAAGTTTGTTCAGAACGGTAAACTTCAAGGTGGTGGACCGAATTATGCCCGAAATGAGTGCAGACTACAGACAGGAGTATGTGCTAATTTTTATCTATCAGTTCATTTAAAGTGTTATGTAAGAAATTCCTGTTCACTCCCTTAAGTCTGCCAGAGTTGTCATCATGGTGATAGGCGAAAACAGATAGATCCAAATGCGGATTGGTTGACTTCAGGAGGGACTGGGCAAGATAAGATAAGATAAGATAAGATAAGATAAAATAAGATAAGATAAGATAAGATAAGATTCACAGTGTTACCAGCAGCAATACACATCGTTACACATCATATATGAATAATATATTTGATCATAATCAATGTATATGACTGATGCGTATAGTAAGAATCGATTGGGACGGGTTACTAATAAGCCATGGCTTCTACCCGTCAGCCCTTCTTTCGGATGTCAATGTTGCAAATGATATTATATGATCGATGTAACCTGTAATAATGTGTCCGAAAGGAAAAAATAAAATAAAACAAACAAAACAAAACAATATGTATCACAAAAAAAATACTTATATAGCCCATAGGTGAATGAAAACATATAACACAGAAGTGCAAATAAAGATGGCATCATCATCACATTTGTTAAATTTGAAATTAAAACATCACATCACACCACATCAATTGTCTTCCGAGAGTACAGTTTCAGTTTACTGTCTAACAGCAGTGGGCAGGAAGGACCTTCGGTACCTTTCCTTGTTACAGCGTGGGTGAAGAAGCCTAGCACTAATGGTGTTCTCCATGGCTCAAACAGTCCCGCACAGGGGGTGGGAGGCGTTCCCCTGGATAGATGACAGCTTTGTCACCATTCTCCTGTTGCCTACCACCTCTACCGTCTCGATAATGGAGCCCAGAACAGAGCCCGCCTTCTTCACCAATTTGTTCAGTCTCTTCCTCTCCGCAGTTGAGATGCTGCTGCTCCAGCAGACCACACCTTAAAATAAGACTGAGGCCACCACCGAGTTATACAAGGTCCTTAATAAGTCCTTCGCACCCCGAAGGACCTCAGTCTACGTAGCAGGTATAGTCTACTCAGTCCTTTTTGTACAGAGCCTGAGTGTTGTCAGTCCAGTCCAGGTTCCTATTAAGGTGAACACCCAAGTACTTGTAAGAGTCAACTATCTCAATGTCTATTTCCTGGATGTTCACCGGAAGGGGGTGGGTTAAATTACCTTTACTAAGGCGAAAATCCACCACCGGGTCCTTAGTTTTTCCTGCATTAATCCAGAGGCGATTTTCCTCACACCAGGCCACAAAGTTCTTGTTCAGTTCTTGGTACTCTGTCTCATCTTCATTGTTGATGAGAGCAATGATGGCAGAGTCGTCCGAGAACTTTTACAGGTGGCAGTTCGTCGGCTGTGTAAATGGTGAACAGAAGAGGTGCTAGAAGAGTCCCTTGAGGTGCCCCCCGTACTGCAGATCACCGGATCAGACACATGGCCGCTCGTCTTCACATACTGCCGCCTATTGGTGAGAAAGTCCAGAACCCCTGTTGGTAAAAGACCGGGAATTAAACCCGGGCCGCGGCGGTGAGAGCGCCAAATTCTAACCACTAGACCACCAGGGAATGGTGTACAAGTGAACACTCAGTGAAACCATAGACATTTCTGGTTTCGGTTTGTACGTTACCGTGGAGCTGTGATGAAACCTCATATTTGCTGCTTGGAGACATACCAACTGTTTTCCAGTCAAAGCCAGATCTCACTGAATTAGAACTGATTGTATTTCATCATTACAACATCATTTTGTTATTATAGTTTAAACTTTGGGGATAAAACTAAGAAGTTCCATTTCGTCGCTGCTATGTGGAAAACACTTATGTCCATCTTTTTTCTTTTTTTTTATGTTTGTCCCATTTTATTTGTATAGGACTTTTCTATACCTTCACACAACATCAGGAGCATATTGCCGCTGCTATGTGAAAAACACTTCTGCTTATTTTTTCCCCATTTTTATGTTTTTGGGATGAAACTAATGAAGACAATACAAAAAACTAAAAAAAAAGAAAAAGAAGAAAGAAACGAAAATGAAACGGACGTCGGTGTTTTTCACGTAGCAACGACGATATCCTCCTGATGTTGTGTCATCATACGTGAATGTGGAGACATTATATTACAATGAAGGTATAGAAAAGTCCTATACAAATGAAAGCCCTTTATTATTGGGATCAACAAACCCCTCCACTACCATAAGGTGACGGCTCAGGGAGATTTATGTACATAATACTGTGCTACAGTAAATTCCAGCAGTGAAACCGGCCTCCAAACAAAGGAGGCTTTTCTATTTCATTAAAATCACAGTACTAAGAAGCTACTTCAAATAAGAAAGAGTCTTTATAACATAAAGGGTACAAGGGTCTACAAAAAAAACAAGAACGAATATTAAGCAAAGGTGTGTTTCTGTAAAAAGTGTTAATTTGTGGAATCATTTTGGAACTGGCCTGAAAAGATGTCAGTCACTTGCTGAATTTAAAAAAATGTTTAAAAGCAATTTTTTTTAAAAAATACTTAATTTAGACATGAGCTGTTAAAATTGCATAAATGTTTTTTTTTTTTTTTTTCTAGATGTATGAGATGTAGATATGATTATGTATGTATGAGTGTAATGAAAATTGTATATGTGAGTATGAGGATATGATTCCTAAATGTATTATGGTATATGCCTATGAATTTCATGTCGGCTACATATGTTGCTGGCAAATGTGTGCATGTCAAAGTGCACTTGTATACATCACCAGATTTATACATTTTTCTTTTATTGAAATACATTAACCCATTATTGTGTCAATAATAATGGGTGAAATAAGTCAAAACACAACGAATAAGGGGTTGGACTAGATACGTTTTCAACTTCTTCCTACTCCCTTTTGAACATGTAAACCGTGACTAATGATGATTGTATATGTTTTTTTTTCTTCTTTTAAATATTTATTATTATTATTTATTTACTACTTGTTTACATGTTCAATAAATAAACAAACAAAAAAGTAACTACTTTGTACACTTTGTATAAAGGTGCTTTATGAAGTTCAATTCATTTATTGTACTTATTAGTTTATGGGGCAGGTCTGTCACGTGACATGGTAGATGTGCTGATTATGTATCAATCAATCAATCAATCAATCAATCAATCATCATATGCATGCAATCTGTGTAATATGATGTACATATTATATTAGAAAGTGTCAAATAATTAGGTAAATAGGCTTTTAAATTCCAAATCACTAAAAAAATTATGACATGAGGCAAGTTTATTAGATATATTCATGTTGTACCTCACAGCTGTTAAAAATGAAAATACACCACATTTGTCACCACTTGCTCTAAGTACTCATTATCTCATGCGCATGTTTGAAATTTTTGCTATTGCTTTAAATTGAGGCCATAGGTTTTCTGCATGAGAAAACATTATAAAAATCTGCAATGGGCCAATGAAACATTGATGTGCTTTAATGTGTTCATTCGGCGTAACAAATCACTAATGACACTATGTGTATTGTACAGTATAGCATAATTTAAGCATGTGGGGAGAAAGCACCAGTAATTATTAATACCCTCTCTCAAAATAGAATATGAGTAAAGCAGACTTATAATATAAGATGGTTGAATTCCATGAATTAACTATGAAACATTCATCCCCAACAGCTTCATGATATCTTGGATGTATCACATTACGCCTCACGCAAATCCATACCCATTTTGTTCATCTTTAAATATGTCAACCATGGTTCGTGATTGCACACCATCCTTGTCTTATGCGGTTGTTGTCACGGAAACAGGAAGGCTGTAACTGACAATTTTTTCTATATTACAACAGAGGTGGTGCAGGCACTATTGATCTCCGCCGTGAAGCCTGGAGTGACACTAAAATATGGATTAATATGTCAGGAGAGAACACCATTAGGATACTTCACACTCCGCCCACCATATTTGTCTCAATAGTAGCTTATACTGTACACGGCTCATTTCATTGCAATGCAGTAGAGAGGTTGAGGTTAGATGTTGAATCTAGCCTTCCTGTTTGGAGTCTGCAAGGTTATTGTTTGAGACCCCTAAAATAGGTTTTCATCAGGATACGTCAAAATTTTGCCCCCACTAATCAAAACATGATAATGTGATTAACCTAGTGTTTGTTGAATGTGAATTAAGTAGAAAAATCCACCTTTTTGGCTGCCATTGTGTCCTGTACTGCCACCTGCTGTCAACTGAAATTGACATCACCGAGCTCACGGGCTCAGTTTGTGAATGTTATGTGACCAGACCCGGAAAACAGGTGAGCTGTGAGAAGCAAGATATTCCCTTTCGATTCCCTTTCAGTTACAAAATGATTTGTGGTGACTACAGTCGATCAAAACTATATGCTGCATTTGAGAAAGGTAGGAAATTGGATTTATCCCACTTGTATTGTCCCAGTTTCGACCTCAAAGTGGTCGAGGCAAATGTAAACAACAAAGATGGACTTTTTTGTTCTGGTTAATTAACACAGGCATTCCAAATCATGTTGCATAACTAAATTAATGACAATGATTGACAATCAATAAATAAATATTAAAAAAATAACTGTTTTAACTCCAAATTATATTTTGCCATTTACTGTCTGTCTTCATGGGGGTCGACATTGTCAAGTGACATGAGATTGAAGCCGGTCGGTGAAGTCGGAGTCCTTTTTTTTCACCATTTCCGTGCGCAAGTTGGAAAAATCTGACTTCCCACTTTCCTCAAATGCAGAAATATCTAAGTTTGGTCACGTGACGTTTGTAAACTGAGCCATGATTGGTCGCTATACCTGAGCCTTGAACAGCTGTGATGTCATTTTCAGTGGACAGCAAATGGCAAAATGGCCGCCCTCTGGGGTGTATTGGCTCGTGGGGCTGCATAGAACATATTGTAAAGAACGTTTTTGACTTGACTTCTTTACATTTGAAAGTCTGTACTCTTATCATCTTATCATTTTTAATCATGAATAACTTCTTTCACCAGAGTTTTTTTTTTTAAAGAGTTATTATTATTATTATTATTATTATTATTATTATTATTATTATTATTTTACACTGGTCATGCTAGAGTGTGAATAGTTGTGTCACCCATGCAGTAGGCCAATTTAGTGGGCAAAAGGCAGGTTCTAGCGCCCCCCTTGTCAGCCTGTGGTGACATTGAGGAATGTTTACCTGGAACAGTAGGCTACTAACCAGATCATATCTCACTGCAGCCCACTGTTGATGACGATGATGATGATGATGATGATGATGACGAAGCCCTTTGAGACTCTCGTGATTGAGGTCTATCTAGATAAACTGACATGATGATGATGATGATGATGATGATGATGAAGATGATGACGATGATGACGACGACGATGACGACGAAGCCATCCTCTCAGCCAACCTCTCCCGACTGCAACGAAGCATGTCAGCATCCGCAGCGCTTGTAAAAGGCGCTTTGTGCATCCCTAATCCGCTGTGATGTCACCGCGCAGGAGGAGGGGCTCCGTTCTCCGCTTTAGCCCGACAACTTGTCGTCGTCTGGAGGGACCAACCGAACCGAACCGCAGCAAGCCGACCGAGCCAGCAGGCACCGGGGGGAGGAGGAGGTGGCAGGGATGTACACGGCCAGAGCCGGACCACTAATCTACTGACACGCAGGTAACCCGATGACTAATAACTGTGTGTTGCGGGTGTTTGACTGTTTATATAAGGCGTTGTTTTTACGACACCTGCCCGGATGTAAGCGTCTGGAAGCGCATCGAGACAGGTGACAGATTGTTCCTCTATTACATAATTATTTTGAATACGCCGAGATGAATGCATCGGGAAAGATCCGCGTCATGTTATTTTTACAGAGCATGTCAATACACAACATTATTATGTTTGAGAGACACTGTCTTTTTTTCTTTTCTTTTATATTTTTTAATGCTTAGCTGCTTCTTCATTCTCATCGTGCTGCCAAATAAATGGCTTAGTTCCCTGCTAACGTAAGAGAACCGTCAAGGCAATGCATGGGAAGGGATTGAAGCACTCGACAGTTTGCCTGTACCATTCCATGTTTTTCATGGATTTTGGCGCTAGTTATTATTATTATGCAAACACGGTGCAAGAAACATGACTCTACGTGTGTGTGTGTGTGTGTGTGTGTGCGTGTGTGCGTGCGTGCGCGCGCGTGTGCGTGTGAAACAGAGAAGACAGAGAGGAGGAGGAATGATGCACTCAATTATTAAAAGGTAACGAAATCCACATATGAGTGAGCACAGAGCAAATTCAAACTAGACTAGAGCTGACTAAAAATAGGCTGTATATATATATGTATATATATATATATATATATACATATATATATATAGATATACAGTATATAGATATATATAGGTTTGAGGAACGATCGCAGAACCTTCAGGTTGGGAGATGGCCGCAGCCAATCTACCTACTGGGCCATGCCACTCCTACTGTGTCGGTATATTCCTGGTGTCAGGTGAAATCATGGAAACATGGAATCGTGTTTGTTCTCCTTTTGGACACACCAGCAATATGTTTACAAACAGTAGGAGCCACATAGCTCAAGTGGTGGAGTGGCCGTCTCTCATGCTGAAGATTTTTGTGATTTTTCCTCAGCCCTGAAGTCTTATTTTTGTTCATTTATTTTTTCACCCTCTTCCAGTTCCAAGTGAAAAACTTACTCTGGTTAGTCAGTGACTGAATATAGTCTTCTTTTTTTTTTTTTTTTTAAATCTACTCTATGAAATTTACTGTGTATGTGAGGTTTATACATAAAAAATGACTGAATAGATGCTGCTTTGCAAATATCGCCACAAACACGGGTGGGATCTTATGTTGCTTTTTACAGGTTTTGTATGCATGAAAAAAATGTTGGGTTGTTTTCCTAACCTACTCGCTGTGTAGCTGTGGATTTTGAGCAGAAAGGGTTACTTTTACCCAAGGTTGGGCTAATTATTTTTGCCTAGCATTTGTGTGGGCTGAAGAGCTGAAGCTGGTCACCATTTTGGACACAGTTAAGGAGAGATTGGTGGATGGCCCAGTGGTAAGTTAATACCCCTAAAAGGGGGCAGTGTTCAAAACCTGGTTTGGACAAATAAAAAAAACACAATTACAATATATTGGTTATAGACCCGAACAATTGCACATAAATCTAGGGATGTTCAATACCACTCTTTGTCAGGACGATACTACAGTATGAGTATAAGTATTCACTCTTTCAGTACTCACAAATACCAAGTACTGATACCTCTAGTAAACTACTTTTGATAGTTATACAACTTTATTTAACACCATGATAAAAAAAATGATCAACAAATACTTTGCTCTCTGCCGATGTGTCAAAGCTCTGTAGTATAGTGGCAACTACTACTAAGGAGGACTTATTCAATGTTAGATTTTTGTGGCCTTAAGTATCTATGGCTTGTATCGACAGCCTCCATGAATACCCGACATCTTAAAATATAAGGCTGGTGTCCGCCCGATACAAATACCTGCTAACCCACCCCTGAATAAATTGTAATTTTGTCATTTTTAAACATTGTTTTGTGCATCTAACAGACAGCATAGAGGTATAGTGTCTGCTTTCCATAAGGTTCAGACAGGCATTTCTTCTCCAAAACCTCAGGTAATGTTCATGTTAGTGCAGTACAATATTTGATTCCGGCTTTGGGTGCAACACCCGATTATGTGGGTCATTGCACCAATCATACGACGGAGGCAGATATCACTTGCGTAATACTTGATGTCTTTTTGTGCTTCCGCTTTTTCTTGATATTGCATAACACACTGTTACTGCCGCACCAATCATTTGAAAAATCCAAATGTCAAATTGTGACTTCATCTCACAGAGGGATTTCCAGACACAAATTATTCATACCATAGCTAATTTAAATTTTAGGTTGTTGAGTGCAAACGACACATGACGTGTGGCAAAGGACTTTTAGAAGAAAAGAATAACCTGTTTGCCAATTTTTTTTCCATAAAAAAAAAAATTGTATAACAGATTTCATTGGACAATTTTTTGCATTATTTTAAAGCGTTCTGGTAAGTTTTAATGTAATCTAGAATAGGACCAGACAACTTTTATGCCTGTCAGGGCCTTACCCCGAGGATCAGACTGTGACCAGCGACCTACTACAATCACAATTAATGTTGAACTAAAAAGCAAAAATCTATGTTGAAGAAAAAAAAGTCCATGATAATTAGTAAACACATGTATATAACCTACATCAAGTGAGTTTGTCCACTTCTCAAATTAAGATATTTTTTGCATAGGCTAATTAAAAATCATTAAAAAAGAAATAAAAAAATGCAAATATTAGACTAATTTAACCCAAGTAAAGATAAAATACAGGATTTAAATGGTGATTTTATTTATTAAGGGGAAAAAAAACATTCAAAGCAATCTTGGCTGTGTGTGAAAAAGTACATACCATACTTGCTCCCTAATCCTAATAACGGGTTGGGCCACCTTTAGCAGCAACAACTGAAATCAAACACTTTCTCTAACTGGCAATGAGTCTTTCACATTTCATTGGAGGTATTTTGGATCACTCTTTCCTGCACAATTGCTTAAATTCAGCAAAACTGTTGTTGTTTTTTAGCATGAATAACCTTTTAAATTGGATTAAATCAATACCTTCATTTTGTGTTTTTTAAGACATTCAGAAGTTGACTTTCTGGTGTGTTTTTGATAGTTGTGCTGCTGCAGAAGTACACTTTTCATTAGGATTTTCTAGTAAAAGTTAGAATTCATGGTTCCATCAATGACAGCAAGTCATCCAGGTCGTAAAGTAACAAAGCAGCCCCAGACTAGCACACTATACCACCACTACGTTAGACTCTTGATATGATGTTCTTTTACTGAAGTGCTGTGGTACATACATATGTGGGACATACACCTTCCAAAAGGTTCAACTTTTATCTCAGTCCTTTTTCCACATAGGAAGCTTACTTGGATTATATTCATCTGATATTTACATTTTGATGATTTTGGTCATTAAAGTAGGGAAACCAGAAAAATGAGAAGAGGATATAACTACTTTTTTCCATGCAAATTGTGTTAAAATTAATCTGTGACCACAACATCATACTGCCTTTTTGCCTTTGTAATTTGTGTGTCATTTTCAGCAAGACATTCAACAACTGAAAATGTATGCATGAGTAATTTTGGTAATTAGATTACAATTTTCTGAATATATAACATTTATATTCCTTATTATTTAATCCAAAGGAATTTCCTTCAATGGCTTTTTAAAATTATTATCTGTGTTATAAAAAGCAGAAATATATTTTTGCACTAACTGTATCTGTACCTGTATTATATGCACTGTGTCTTGGAAAGACAAGTTAAGTAAAAGTAGAACATTTAGAAAATAACATTTAAGAGTAACTCCGAACGTTGAGAGAAACCAGTTGAGGTGGCTCGGGCATCTGGTTCGGATGCCTCCTGGACGCCTCCCTGGAGAGGTGTTCCGGGCATGTCCCACCGGCGGGAGGCCCCGGGGACGACCCAGGACACGCTGGAGAGACTACGTCTCTCGGCTGGGCTGGGAACGCCTTCGGATCCCGTCGGAGGAGCTACCTGAAGTGGCTGGGGAGAGGGATGTCTGGGCTTCCCTGCTAAAGCTGCTTCCCCCACGACCCGATCCAGGATAAGCAATAGATGACGGATGGATGGAAATTTAAGAGTTAAACAATAGCTGATGAATTTCAATTTCATCCTTTTGCCATTGCCATTTAACGCACCTTCCCACCACATCACCTTTGTTCGACAAGTACTAATGACTTAACTGCTTGTTGTCAACAACTACTTGTGTCTCAAAATGTAAACATTATCTTGTTATTGACGCTGCGTATGATAGCTAGCTCAAGGTCCTTGTATGCCCAAGCAGCACGTGTGCTGTTGTCGGTTGGTGTTTATCAGGAGTGGATTAGTGAGTTAATGGGTTAGCAAATCCCCAAGCCTGCAGCTTTCACTGCACCCTGACAGATGGAAGTGCAGCACTCTGCTCAAGGCCCCCGCAGATATACCGCCGCTGCTGGGCCATCTGCGACTGGGCCAAGCCCTTCTTGATGAGCCTCTCTCTAAGGTGCCTGGCATCCACCGCGCAAACTGTGCAGAGAGGATCATCCAGTAGCCCCCAGTCTACCCCGGCAGTTGGGGCTTGTGGTCAGATTACAAGATCAACTTTGGGGACTATATTAACCTTAGCCCTAGAGTTGGCTGTGTCCCTTTTCAGTATGTATTTGATTACTGACCCCCACCCCCAACCCACCTTATGGTGATGGGTATTATATCATCAATTTAATGTAATCCATCCATAACCGCTTGTCCTCACAAGGGTCGCGGGGGTCGCTGGAGCCTATTTAATTTAATCAATAATTAAATTTTAGTTAAGTGAATTAAAAATTTTGAAGCCTTCCTCTGAATCTATCCGGTCAATGACATGCTTCTAACTTTGTGGTATACTCTATGTTACCTTTGCCTTGGACCAGGGTTATAATAGTTTGGGATTTTTATTGTCATTTTTTGTTTTGTTTTCAGTTTTTTGATGTAGTTAGTTTTATTTAGTTTTTATAGTTTTTATTTTAATGATTCGTTTTAGTTGAGTTTTTCTTAGTTTTACTATTAGTCTTGTATTATTATTTAAAAATATTTCCAAAACAACCATTCACAAATCAAATACAGGTAACAGTCAACAGACTTTGAATTACAATAAGTGCAGTGCATAATACTGCTTCTAAAGTTTGATGCATCACAACCCAAACGTCTAAACTAAAGATTGGATGGCCTCGCTTTACATTCCTTGTTTGGCAAGTTGCCAACTTCGCAAGCACAGATGTGCCCTGCGGAGCTACATCATCTGGTGGCGCTTTTTTACTGTGCTTCCGTCGCTTCCATGCAACACACATAAAAGTTGTTGATAGTTTTGTAAACATAAAATGTAGTTTTCAGTTGTTTTTTTTCTTTTCTTTTTTTCAATTTTAATTTTGGTTATTTTGTTAGTTTTCATTAACTAAGAGTAAGCTATCTTTTTGTTGCTGCTATCCTCATGAACCCTTTCACCTAATTGATTGCCACCATCGGTGTAAGCTTTCTTGTACAATCTGCAGACCTGAGTAACACCAATGTCACAAAAACTACACTTTTGTCCTTTTTTTTCTCGCTTCTTCAGCCTCAGTTCCCTTAAAAGAGATTCTTTTGGCTCCCAGGTGGGCCTCAATTTTTGTTGTTGCTTCAATTACTCATTAAAAATATATATAGAGCATGTGGTATATAAATGATTAATATTGCATTATTATTGCACAAACTTGAGAGTGCAACACAAATAAAGTGTTTTAGGAGCAGCAACAGTTGCAGTCAACACACACGTACATTCATTAACAACAGGTTCTTTTGCTTGTTTTTTTCCCTAAGTAACTTAAGTAATGTATGTTGTTTGTGAAACAGAAAAAAGAAGAGCGACACGGGTGCGTTCGTGGCGGAATTGTTTGCAACCACCTCATCACTGCGCTGATGCATTTCATGACATCATACCTCCGTGACTGTTTCATGCAATTGTCTTATTTTACACTCACACAATCATTCTCAATTTCACAGTTACATAACGAGATCATAAGCAATAACAATGAGGGGTGTTTTCAGATGGACCAATATTATAAGCCCCTCTAGAGTGGAATATTTTAAGCAACGGTTAAAAAGGTAAGCCAAATTATAACAAATGATTCTAGTTACAGTCTGCACATTTTGTCCTTTTCTGGTATTCTAATCAGTAAGATTATTTTCAGAGTGTATTTTCTCAGCACGATACACAGCAAAGGCTACCACAGGAAATAACTGATGGATACCCTGGTAGCCTCATTCTATTTAATAAGCATCACAACTGGCCCTGTATCTCCCAGGACACTTATTATTCCAATCACTGGCCTATCCATCGCTCCGTGTCAGTTCTTATGCGACAACAGCAAAATATCACTTTTTGTCTTCCCACCCTGACTCCTATTTGACCTTTGGCCTCCTCTCCTTCTGCCAGCTGCTGGTGGCTGTGTGAAAGTGGATGAAAGTGCACTGAGGAGCCATACCAGTCCCAGGGGATTTGTTTTTATTGCTATTAGTATCATTGATATAAGCTGTCAGGAAAGAAAAGCAACATAATGCCTCTTACTTACTAAATTACACTGGCCCAATTGTAAGATTCTTTTTCATCTTTTGGCTGTTCATGCTTTCCCAAAAAGTTGCATGTTAGATCAGTTGAAGACTCTAAAATGTCAAAAGGTGTGTTGTAAATGGTTGTTTATGTGTCCCCTACCTTCGATTGGAAACCTGTTCTACTTGTGCCCCGTCTTGTTAACCAAAGTCAGTTGATACAATCCTCTCTTGTGACCCGAATGAGGACAAATGGTCTAGAGCAACGATTCTCAAAATGTTTACACCAAATACAATCTCAATACACACGTAACATTGCATTTTAAATCAAACGATTTACTGGATGACAGAGAGATCGAGTACACAGCTATTTGCCTTTTTCTGCTGGATGCAGAAGAAGGTCTAATCTGTCCAAAATGGTTTCAATTCTTTAGATAGTGTTGGAGAAAATGATCTTTTCCTCCGCATGTTCATTTTCTTTCGGGTAGTGAGAATGTTGGTTATCCGAATGCAGCCTGGAGATCGATGAACAGTCACGTCGAAGCTTTTATTTCTACAGAATATTCCGGGCACAAGCGAGTTCCCAGACAATGGCTGCAGCCTCTCGCAAGTGCCAAGATTTCAGAGCACTAACAACATTCTTATACTATCTTGAAGGGCGGTACTACAAAATCCCCAAGTCCCCAGCCCACCCGGAGTTCACCAGACATGAGACAAGACTTTTACAGACATCATTCAATACACATTGACTTCAAACACAGACAAATGGTCTATTGTTGTGGAAATAGAGGAGGCCCCCCCAGACAAACCGGCACGAGCAGAAATTGCAACATCACTCACAAAGACACATCCACAGATAAAAGTTCTACTGAGGAAATAAATAAATTAACACAGTTATGACTAAATCTGGGCAGAAAACCCTCTTCAATAGGCAGATAGATAGGAGGATGCTGAGCCAGGAGGACAGGTCATAGTGACACAATGGCGTAGCTCAAGTCACCTATCAAATTATTAAGAGGGCTTATCTAACAAACCTTTCCGATTTGTCTGATCATTTGTTTATATTGTGTTCTGTCTCTGTGTCTGAAGGGTTTCCATGTAGGTGAAAGGACTATGTTTTAAAAATTGGAATCAAATTACCCCAGTAAAATGAGCCAGAAGTATCCGGAAGAGGAGAGTGGGGAAGTGGATGAGGAATGCCCTGCAGCCTCAGGTTCTCAGAGGACAAGGCAGAATAACGGTTCAGTGCCTGGAGAACCTCCTGTACGTCGACCCTGGAGGCCATGTCAGATGCTCAGTCCGGATGGAGAGTTGAATCCACATCATCATCACCACCATCACCAACCTCCTTATCATCACCACCCACCTGCAGGTCGTGGTGGTCCACAACGGCAACGCCGGCGTCCACCATCAGTACAAGGGCAAAGTCAAAGTCAGGCAATTTTTTCTGGCTCTATCCCAGAAGCTGTTCCCTGCCACGAAAGTCAAAACACTGAACCACGTCCTGTCCAGCAGCTTCGGCCCGCTGTCACCCGTTACCGCCGTCGTGGTGACCCAAATCCGAGGCTCAAAGGTCAAAGGCAGAGACCACTAATCAAGGAGACACAGGAATCTTTATCAGTTTCAGAGCACAGAGAAGGTCATACCGAAATGACAGTTACAGATGGTCTTTCTAAGGAACAATTACCGGACAGGGGATCTCCCCACCTGACTTCTGTTACTGTGGTCACCCCAACCCATCTGTCACCGGGGCCAGTTCATCTTGACTTCCAACCAGACCTTCAAGAAGGTGCTGTGGCCTGTGAGAAAGACGTTAAGGAGAACGAAGAACCAGGACCCGCAGAGGATGGAGCAGATCAGCACTCAACCACAGATCACTCTTGCTGCCCCTCCGACAACATGCATGCAGTTCAAGATGGAAGAGAGGTGACAAGAGACAAAGGGTTGGAAAACTGTGAGGAAGAGATTGACGTTCATGTTCTCGATGTTGAAGCTCAGGGGAGTGAAATCACTGATCTCTGCTCAGACACAGAAAGCGCTGCCTCACTTAGTAACGACGGACCTCTCCACAGCCCACCACCACTCCAGTCCCCGACTCCGCCATCATCTCCCGATGCACCGCTTTTCCCGCAGCTGGACCACTTCAGTGAGGAAGCCAGTATGAGCCCGCTACCCGACAATGACATGCTGCCTCAAGATGACGACGAGTGCTCGGAATCACCCCTGGAATACTACCCCAAAACCTATGCAGACTTTTATACCGAGTCCCACCAAAAGTCTTACGTGGAGTCAATTGATAATTCAGAGACAACATCCCATCCCAAATCTTTTCCAGAACCCCTTAAGAGCTCCTATTCTGAAGCACTCCGAGAACCGCGCATGCAGTCTCGTCAGAGGTCGGAGCCATATGAGGCCCAGCAGGGGTCCCACCGCGAGCCATTTGCCAGCCATAGACAGGAGAATGTCCAAAAAGCCTCCCCCAACAAGGGCTCCCATCATGCACCAAGGCGGGGCAGAGACCGAGGTCCCCATCCGTCCCAAGTGGACAGTTCTGTTGGCTGCCGGCTGCACCACTATGACGGCCAGTCTGATGGAGAGGGAAGTAGTGCCACTCAAAGCCCCATCCAGAAAACCTTTAGACAAGCAGATACACAGACGAAACATCCATCATCCGCGCTGAGCAACTCAAGAGAGACCAATGATGAGGTTGGTCTCTCAGCTGAAGAAGGTACAAAGGTCCCGGGAGACGCCATCAGCCTGGTCATAAAAGACATTAGAGAGGCCATTGAGGAGGTTAAGACCAAGACGATACGCTCCCCCTACACACCTGACCAGCCTGTGGAACCCATTTGGGTAATGAGACAGGAGATCAGCCCGACAGAGGAGGTCGACCCACTACAGATGATGGCAGGCCATGTAAGTATGATCCTCATTTCTCCCCCCCCAAAATTGGCCTTTGATTCATTGAAGTGATTATTCATTCCGACTAGGGATGCTTGATACCACTTTTTTTAAACCAATACCGATATTCAAATCATCAGTACTCACCGATACCGATACCAAGTGCCGATACCAGTAGTAATTATGTTGCATAACATTTCCACACACAAAAAAAAAACAATGAAAAAAATAAGAAGACATGTATACTACAGCAAATTTCCTTAAAATTTATGGCAATTATACTTTTTCAATTTGCTCATAAAAGTCATTTTGCAAAGAGCACACAATAAAATGAATTTAAAAAAATCGATAAATAAGATGAAACAAATAATCCAGTGGTTAGGAGTGCAGTGCAAAGAGTGCAAAGAATTCAATTCAATACAATAGGGCTTCAAGTAATTTAGTAATATCTACCATGTTAAGAATTAGCCTACTCAAGCTGTTAAGTGTGTGATGTTTAATTATGTCTTGTTGTGAAATCCATGCTTTTAATTTGTAAGGCTGCTCTGTTTTTCCGGTTCCTGTATCACGTTCTCCATTCATTACAAAAATAATATAGTATGTATACTAGAGCTGTGCGGTACTTGAGATTTTGGTATCGATCGATACCAAGTAAATACTGGTGCCATTATCGCCGATATCGTTAACCGATACCAATTACTTTTAGGTTAATAAAATAGTATAGTATTTTAAATCATTTGTCCTTTTAAATAACTTTAAAACAATCTAATTAGACTTTATTGTAAAGTTCTTAAACATGCCATAAAAATATCCTCAATGGAAAAATACCAGGGCTGTTATTTAAATTTGTAATGTACAAGTAATAATCTTCATAATATCCGTCCCTGTCACTCTTCTGCACTCAAAGAAACGCCAGCCACCGAAGTTTCTCTAGTCTAGTCACATTACATAAACGATATACTTACATGTTGTGCTACACTAAAACTTAGCTCAACTAGTATTCGGACAACCTCAAACGAAGCATAATATGACTCATTGTCATATTATGTCATTCACTGTTAACATAATTATTTGTTACCGCCAGTGCTGCCCACTGCTGTCATTGGCAGGCTGGCACATGCGCGTGTGCTACAAAGGGATTGTGGGAGGGTCCGATGAGAAACCAAAATAAATAAATAAATGTAAAATACTGATTCTAGTGCTCTGATATCGATATGATACTGGTATTCACGTTAGTATCGATTATATCGATACTTGGATCGATTTGCACAGCCCTAATTAATGTACACCCAATTCACACTGACTGCGGAACAGATGCGGTGCGTTTTCCGTACGGCCGCCGCAAGGAATAGAAAGCATTGGAGTCTACGTGTCAATTCAGACCAGCTGCAGTGCGGTGCAGAAGGGATGCGGCACTGCGAAAGGTTTCCACATTTTTTCCCGGACGCCGCATGCGGATTTGCATGAAGTTGAAGAAATTACACGAGCCAAACCGGAAGCCGAGTGTCGGCATCAAGGTAAATCCGGTATATTCCAAAATAAAACAGTTTGCAAATTCATTTTCTGGGGGAGGCAAGCTAGCATATTCTGACATGAGTCGGACATTTAAGACAAAAAATGAGCTCAGATTAAATTAAACATGACAAAATAACACTATTTAAACACAAAACTTACTTACCCATGATAGAAGAGCCATGGTAGAAGTCACAGAAATAATGTCCAAAAGCATATCGATGTGACAGCAGGCAAGTGTGGCTATTGCTTACAAATAGGACTCTACATACTCTGAACGTGATTTTGTGGTCTGTCGGGTGCAGATTTCCGGACACGGACAGCTTACGCAACGCACGCGGTGGGAATTGCAGTCCGTGTGGATGCCGTACGGAAAATGCCCTGCGTCGGTTCCGCAGTCAGTGTGAATTGGGCATTAAAGAGCTATAAGTAGCATCTGCAGGGCCTTAAACGGCACCGTTGTATTTTTAGCACCCCAGCTCTGACGTGGCAATTAAGCGCCTGGCAAACGTAAACGAGACAAATAAATTTAAGTTACGTGAGCTACAAACATATACAGTGGTACCTCGGATTTTGAACATAATTAGTTCCTGCGAAGTGTTTAAAATCTGAATTGTTCAACCTCTGAAACATTTTTTCCCATAGGAAATAATGTAAATGCAATTAATCCGTTTCCAAGCTCTAAAAACTATTTTAATTTCTATTTATGTTTTTACATTTACAGTACAGTACAGTATTTAAACAATAAAAATACCTTACCTTACTTGTTTTGGCGTGATGGCATCAGTGGATGATAGATGCTATGCTAATGCTAGCTTTAGTTCAGTGCTGAGTTTGTGTATTTTACATTGGGCATATTGTTAGACTACTAAGCGGTCCTTGTGTGCGCTGTTTAACGTCAGGCATGTTGTTGAACAGCTAAGGGGGTCTTCGTGCCAGTATTTACAGAAGTAGTCACGGTAGTAACCCAACTGCGCGATCATTTCCTTCCTAATTCCACTGTGGTTCGTAGCACTGTATGTTTTTCTTTGCTGCCACTGGCACTGTTGTCTTTCTTTGGGCCCATGGCAAAGAAAATTGTCGTTGAAAAATCAAAATGCACTTGCAAGTATGGAGCACCTCAAGAGTATTCACAATCTGACTGGAAATGAGCAGCACATCGTCTCAACTACCGCAACGTGAGCATTTGGCATTGCTCGGCTTCGCTCGTTTACCCGTTTTCAAGGTATGTTCGGCTTAGCTTGCTTTGCTTGGGTGTCCGAACGCCGAAAATGAGTTCAAACTCTGAGGCATTTTTTACTCCGATTTTTGGGTTGAAGTCTGAATTGTACGAGTTCCGAGACGTTCAAACTCCGGGGTTCCACTGTATAACACTAACCCACATTGAATGACAGATATACTGTAGGTGATATTACTCACAACTTACTTATTCTCAGTAACGCACACCAAAATGGCGCTGCCGGAAGTAATGAAATAAACAAGTGTTACCTCATAACAGAGGAAAAAAACGAGATGGAACACAACTTTTGTTCCCCCCAGTCTTTCTGACAGTTCCTGACCGAAAAATGGCCACAAGAGCGGGGGCTGATACCAGTATCGATATCCGTCTCCAGTACCTATACCATGAAATGTGTGACCTGGTATCAGCCCGATACCTGGTATCGGTAATCGCCCATCCCTAATTCCGACCTACAAATTCTATTTCCTCCTTTTTGTTTCCTACTACATTGTTCATTTTTATCCCTTTCCTAGTCAGTGTCCAGGTCTCCGACTCAGCATGCCTCATTGTCAGATCAGGAGTCTGGCAGTCCGCTGAATGTCGAGTCGTCCAGAGCAGGCCTTTTCCAACAATATCGCGAGCATCAGCCCCAAGGCCGCCAATCGCATCAGAGGGATGGCGCGATGCAACCGCACCCATACACGCAGCCTAGTCAAGCACAGCAACATCACCAACAGAGTCAACACAATCAGCAGCCACCTGTCCAAAAGGTGATGTCATTCGACCATTAAAACACAAGAAAGCCCTTACATGTGCAATGTTTCACTTCTTTGATGTAAGATTATTATGCTTTTTTTGTATAGAGTCGCAGATCTCTTCCACAGTTTCCCACATTTGTGGATGGTGAGTAGACAACATGTGTACATGTGCAGGTGCCAGTGTGCACTAGTTAGCCCTAAGGACAACTTGAGTAGTTCACAGGTCTGTTCTAAAAATAGCTCACCAGTGATAAAACACACTGGGACTTGCTAAGATTAATTAAAACAGAAACAAATAAAACTAACATTTTATTTATTTATTCAATTTATATAATTAAAGTTAACATGGTACCTGTTTCTTAATGTACCAATATTCTATATTTGGTTTAAAAATATTTTTTTGGTGTTCAATGGATTTTTTTTTTTTTACTCAAATATTAAAAAAAAAAAAAAAGAAGGGAAATTTAAGAGCTGTAATTTTAATACTGTGATACCGGAATACTTTTGCTCATATTTATCATACCATCAGAATCTAATATCGGCCCATGCCTAGTACTGTCTGTAATAAATAAATAAATGAATAAATTTGTATTAGGTTGGTATGGAAGCATTTGAATACCATGAAAACACATTAAAGGGAAACTTGACTCATTGAGCCATTTTCACCAGTAAAAAGTTAATATTTTGTACAGAATAAATTTGATAACTTCATTATTTTTCATGTAAAATTAATACCTTTAAAAACGAATTTATCCACTTGTCAACTGAAGATGACATTAGTAGGTAGCGACCAATCATGGCTCAGTTTGCTTAGATGATTGGTCGTTACCTACTTGCTCAGCGCAGGTGATGTCATCTTCAGTCAATAGCAAGTGGTGGAAAATGTCTTTTTAAAGGTATTAATAATATATGAAAAATAATAAAGTTATCAGATTAACTCTGGACAAAATATTAACTTTTTACTGCTTAAACTGTCTGTCTGTCTGAGTTAAGTATCCCTTTAAATATTATGCAGTGACAGTGTGAGCAAGGCGATATTTGTATTTTCATACTGCCAAATGTCCCATTACTTTTGTCCTTTTAGTGTCACATATGCAAACATTCTTGTGCCTGATGAGTGCATTTCATCTTTGTAGTCCCGGGACCATGTGACCCTGACGACCTTATTGATGGCATCATTTTTGCCGCAACCTACCTGGGATGCACACACCTGCTGTCAGAGAGGACACCCACAAAGAGCGCGCGCATGCAACAGGCTCAAGAAGCCATGAACAGAGTGCGGGTATGTTTTTCACGGTGATTCGTGAGCTTTTGAATTATGAAGTATGAAGTGGTGAACTAGTTAATATTAAAATGGGTGAACGTAACTTTGGATTAGTCTGTGTAGAAAACGAACTTTCTCTACAATGGGTTTCGAGAGTGACAAGGTAACATGTCACCGCGAGACTGCGTTAAAAAATGGATGAACGACTGAATGAATAAATGAATGAAATTCTACGCTGTTGACCTGTGAGTTGTGCTCTATATCTCTGCAGGCAGCACAGAAACAAGCAAATAACAGGAAAAAGGTGAGCTGTCTCTCCTCTCTTTTTTTCTTGGAAAATGGAAGTTTATGTTGAGAAGTCAGTGCTCATATAGCTAATTTTAAATGTTACAATTGTCTCTTCATTTTAAAATGAAGTTATTTCTCTTTTTATTTTTAAGCCTGGAGAACCCACGGGGTCAAATTTGGCCCCTATAAATTCTGCTACTCAAATAACAAAGACCTTTTTTTTTTTTTACAAATTTAACTTCAAAAGTCCAGAGTGCCACTTCTGACCCTGCATGGCGCCATCTAGTGGATGAATATTGCACTTACATGAGCCAGAGTGGTGGCGACAAGATGGCTAAAATGCAACAAATAAAACAAAAAAATTATATTGTTCAATGTGGCTCAATGTATAGCTTCAATGTATTTGATTGATTATTTTTTTAAATTCTAAATAGTTTACTGACAGTTTTTGTTATTCTGATTTTTCAAAATGATACCCCTAAATTCCAAAGGGTCAAATTTCGCCCTAATCCTAAATTAGGGAATAAAATGAAAAAAAAAAACATTGAAAAAACATATATTTTGGTGTTCAGTGAACTTATAGCAGTCATTTAATGTATAATTCATAATTTTCCAAAGAAGAAAAGGGTTCTTGGGTTCTCCAGGGTTAATTCTATCTGTTTTTGTCAATGTTGGTGTTTCTGCAGAGTCCTGACAGTGAGGCTCCATGTAGTGCTGAGGTGGATCTTTTCATGTCCACGCAAAGAATCAAAGTTCTCAACGCAGATACTCAGGTGACGATACATATATTAGCCTTTAGTACGAAGAGGAATTGTGTTCACGCAGTTGTGTAGCATGTCAAAATGGCCATCGAACCCCAAATGGTGCACTTGAAAATGACCCAGATGGCTTTTTCTGAACATGAACATATCCTTTTTTTGTGACCTTATAGGAGTCTTTAATGGATTTGCCGCTGAGGACCATTTCCTACATTGCCGACATTGGCAACATGGTGGTCCTGATGGCACGGGGGAAGATGGTGCGGTCCCGCAGCGCGCAGGAAAGCTTGGAGCACACAGCTGAGCAAACCACCATGTCCAATGATGACAGACGGCTCTACAGGATGATCTGTCACGTCTTTGAGTCTGAAGATGTGAGTCAGTGCTCACATGGGTTTGGTTAGATGTAGATTCAAATTTGGATAATTTGTATTTTCAAGTTGATGTTACAAAAGATTTATTATCATTAGACACACTAAGAATAAAAATATGAATACTGTAGATATAAGAATAATATCAATACATCCATTTTACATATTACTTATTAGCATCACGAGCGAGCTGGAATCTATCCCGGTGGTAAAAGTCCTCACATGTGTAAAAAAGAAGTACTGGTTCTACTTTGTTTTAGCCACGCCCCAAAAACACAAACAGCTGAAATGGTGAAAACAACTTTAACATTATACAGTTAACCATTGAAGGTTTTGGATTACATGTTCGCAGTCCAGCTATTTCGCTGATTTATTATAATAATAATAATAATTATGTATTTATTTTACAGTTGATTACTGTTATTTCGTTATGCCATGTTTATGTTGTGTGTAATTCCACAGTCGACCTCTAAGATGAGGCACACTATTTCCATCCATCCATCCATTTTCTTGACCGCTTTTCCTCACAAGGGTCACGGGGGATGCTGGAGCCTATCCCAGCTGGCTTCGGGTAGTAGGCGGGGTACACCCTGAACTGGTTGCCAGCCAATCGCAGGGCACACAGAGACAAACAACCATACTCACAATCACACCTATGGACAATTTGGAGTGTTCAATTAACCTGCCATGCATGTCTTTGGAATGTGGGAGGAAACCGGAGTACCCGGTGAAAACCCACGCAAGCACGGGGAGAACATGCAAACTCCACCCAGGAAGGCCGAAGCCTGGACTCGATCTCACGTCCTCTGCACTGGGAGGCGGACGTGCTAACCAGTCAGCCACCGTGCTGCTCGCACAATATTTCATTTGAGACAAAATTTAACTAAAGAACATTGAAAACACTTTTTTTTTTTTTTTTTATTGTTTTTACTTAAGGTCTACTACAACGCTGCTTTTTACGCCAAAAGAAAGCAACAGTTATTATAAAGTAGCCCCTATCTTTGAACAAAATGAATTTCTGTAAACATATATTTGATTGGTACGCTGCTTATATAATATTTTGTGTTATCTATTGTTCTTGCTCTCTCAATACATTCAATAATATTAATAGTGAGTGTGTATAAAAGTCTTGAAAAGATAAGTGCTAAAAATACTATAAAAACGAACATGGGTGTATTTAAATATGGTATTGCTATATCACAGATTTCACTTATTGAGGGGGTAGTCTGGAACTTAACCCCACCAATGGATGGGAGAACAACTGTATCCCAGCAATGCAGTACTGTATTACATTCTTCTCTTTTCTCTCTTGCATGTATTATGTAAATTAGCCCCACTGTTACATTACAATGGGGTGGAAGTGTAAAATAACTAACTCACAGGCACATTTTCAGAAATTGGCAGAAATCAACAGCTTGACTGTTTCACACTTGATAAGTGAGCAGCCAAAATCAATCAATCAATCAATTTTCAAAATATGTCAATTTCAAGGTTAGAATGAAACAGGTACACCTATGGCGCCATTTTGAGTTGTTTTCTCAGGATGAAAATGTCTTCATCTCTTCTCCAGGCGCAGCTTATTGCTCAGTCCATTGGACAGTCCTTCAGTGTGGCCTATCAGGAGTTCCTCAGGGCCAACGGCATCGACCCCGAGGATCTGAGTCAGAGAGAGTACAGCGACCTACTCAACACTCAGGACATGTACAACGACGACCTCATCCACTTCTCCAAGTCTGAAAACTGTCGAGATGTAAGTCAACCAGTAGGTGGCATCAGAGTGCTGGCGCTTCTTCAGACTGATAGAGCTCAACACATTAGAAATTTGGCTTTCCATAATATCAATATCAAGTATGAAAAATGATCAATACGCCTATTTCATTGGGCAAGGAGCCATTTTGAAATAGATGGTGTGATGTGTATGGAAAACACTTCTCACCATAAATTTAAAGATTACATTTTGAATAAATTATAAAGCCAGTCTTTTTTGTTTGTTTTAGGTTTACATTGAGAAGCAGAAGGGGGAGATTCTGGGTGTGGTGATAGTGGAATCGGGCTGGGGGTCCATCCTCCCCACCGTCATCATCGCCAGCATGATGCACGCCGGTCCCGCAGAGAAGTCCGGTCGACTCAACATCGGCGACCAGATCATGACCATTAACGGCACAAGCCTAGTAGGTTTACCGCTCAGCACCTGCCAGAGCATCATCAAGGTACGGCGGCCAATTTCGCTTTCTCGGATTCTATTCTGTTAGCTAGTCTAATTCAGTCGTCCTTCAGGGGCTTAAGTCACAGTGCAGGATCAAGATGAACATTGTCCGGTGTCCGCCCGTTACCATGGTGCTCATCCGCAGGCCGGACCTCAGATATCAACTGGGTTTCAGTGTCCAGAACGGCATTGTGAGTATAATGACAGGGAGTAAGCTTTTGTGTGGAAACCACAATTCATAATCAATGCGTGATTTTTAGTGGTTAATTGTATTTCATTACATTTTGTGTGAAAATCTGGCGACTGGAGTTTGACTCGAATGACACGTCTGCTTCCAAATAACAATTGTTTCATATATGATACATTTGTGTGCAGATCTGCAGCCTAATGAGGGGCGGAATCGCAGAGAGGGGCGGCGTACGCGTTGGCCACCGCATAATTGAAATCAACAGTCAGAGTGTGGTGGCGACACCTCACGAGAGGATCGTCCAGATCCTGTCAAATGCCATGGGAGAGGTATGCTTAGTTCCTTCACAATTTCAATTACAAATCTGAAATCTATACAGTGAGAATGAATGTTGTCACAGTATTGTCCTGCGTTTGAATTGTACACGTTGAGACAAGATGAAATATTGTCCGTCTCGATTGCAGATCCACATGAAGACGATGCCTGCAGCCATGTACCGCCTGCTTACAGCCCAGGAGCAACCTGTCTACATCTGAACACAATTCATCACGCCCGTTTTCTCTGTCTGTTCATCCCGCTTTCACTCCTTTGAGTAGCTTCCATCACTTAGCAACCTGTTTGACATCACGCTAATTGCCTTAATCTGTACAGTGCACAACAACATAGACATCAGCGTAACAAGTTGATTTATTTATTTTTTTTCATTTGAGCCACATGCTCCCTGTGATGTGGTACAGTATGTGGGACCAAAGATAAATCGACGGTCTTATTGTGCATATGTAGGCGGCAAACAGAGTAAATGTTATTTTTGGTTGAATAGCTGTCATATCTGAATGTACACGACATAATGTTGGACCTTAATATTGTCAGGGCAAGCAAAGTGTTAAACAAGTGAAGCAAAGCATGTTCATTACGGCTAAATAAACCGAAGGCAATCACCAACACCAGCTGCTTTTGTGTTTGACTTACAAGTGGACGCAGTCACCAGTTGAAGATTTCAATTCAGTCGGTTTGACTCTGTAATTTATATGAAATCACATTCATGCTACAGTATAAATTACTCCTTTAATAGTGAACATGTCAAACATTTCAAACTCAACAAGTAACAAAGCCGAAACGCTGTCAAATATATTTAACGTTAAAAAAAATATTTATTTGAAATCCCCAGTGACTACACTAAAAAAAAAAGAGAGAAGAAAAACACATTAAAAAAACCCTAACAAATCACTATGATTGTCTTCACCACATACCATTGATTGATTGGACTTAAGAGAATATACTTTGTAAAATCTATATCATTGTCTGTGGTTGCAAGAAGTTCGAAAAGAGAAATTAAATGCTGTTCCCACAACTCCAACACAAATTTTACTTGGACTTGGAAGGTCAAATGTGTTTAAGCATACAGTACTTAATCTACTGGCACCACAAATAACACTTTTTAAGAAAAATAATATTCCACGCTAAAAAAAAATTCAAGGATTTTGCAACTTTGAGACCTACACGCTATTAATATGTATCTAAGAGATTCTCCCCCATAATATGATGCAGCATTTTTCATTGACGAAGGGACACACAGCAACCGAAGCAGATGTGAAAAACAAAAAGGGAAGTTATCTAAAAAAACAACTCAGATTCTCTCAGTTAAGACTATTTTGAGCTTTTGATGTTTTGTTTGTTTGTTGTCATTATTTATGACAAGGCACTTGAACATGTGCTATTTTCCTAGTACTGTGTTCTCCAATGTAAAGTTGGGTAGAGGTACACAAGAAATCACACGACTGACCTTATTTTCTTAATGTGGATGAGCACTGCTATTCATGGGAGCATTGAAACAAACAAAATAGCTCGGATCTGACAACACGAGGCAATTCAAGCACCTCATTTCTCTTAACTTTGATTTCCATACAACATAATGTATACTTTTAAACAAAAAAAATTAAAAAGACATCGCTCACTAGATGAGTAAACAATTTCTTGTCCTGGCGGTGATGTGTGGGTCACCAGGTTCAACTGAACTACTATATGAGAGGAACGCTATAATAATATATACAACACATAGAGAAGTGATGAATGACAAAGGATAGCTGAAAATATGTGAGTGTGAGTAGGTCACCTGGTTGATCAACACACACTAAGGTCAATGTGTCTGAACCTGACATGCCCCAGGAAGTGCAAGTCACAAAATCACAGAGAGGTTCTTGAGGTGAGGCTTTTTTTTTTTTTTTTTTAACCAGCCGAGACCAGCGCGTTTGGTCACACGGACGACAAAAGTAGTGTGGAATCACAACGTTATTTGCTCCCTTTTTGGACTACAACTCAGTGTCCTTGTATTTCTGGGGGTTGTAGTAGCCCCTCTTGGTGTTGTCGGCCAGCTGCCTGCGGTACTCGGCCTCGTCGTCTTCGTGAGTTCTGCTCTCCGAGTACTGCTGCCTGGATGGAGTCTGTGGCTCCGGATTGGAGCTGGAACTGATCAAGGCACAAACACGCAGAGTGAGGAAAGGAAATGCTTCGGCTTCAACGGACAAATGGAGGCTGCTGATTTGTGACAAGGGAACGGCGCTCTCACCCGATTGGCTGAGGACGGTTGAGATTGGGTTTGGGTAATTTGACTGGGATTGCATAGATGTCCGGGTGCTTCTGGGCGATTTCCAACTGAGTTGAGAGAGGAACAAAGCCCAGATATGTCAGAATGACTTCCAGAAAAAACAAAAATACAGCTTGCAAACACAACCCAAAGATGAGTTCTGCACGGCGTCAAAAGGATTTAACTAAATTAAAATTACATTAAAAAACAAACAAACAAAAAAAAACGTAGTTAGAAGCAGAAGTTTCGAACGCAACCGAAGTCGTCTGTCAAGACGGGATGCGTTTGGAAATTAACTTTGATGCCCCAACACCACTGATAGTGTGTGTGTCTGTGTGTATTCGGAGAGGTAAAAAGTATGCACCGTGGACCAATTTCAAAATCTACCCATTTTTGTTATCTAAACTCTAGTGTCTAGTTCCATGTATACTTCAAGTGAATCATCATAGTATGACTGCTAAACCTCCACATACTGTAATTTCACTGGCTGCCGCTGGCAATTATTTTCCTTATTTAATGATTTATATTGATCTATTATTATTTGTATTAACTTATTTATTATTATTATTATCATTACTGTTATTACTTATATGTACGACGGTGTATTAGGGCCACGTATAAATATATATATTTTTAGAGGGTGGGGGCAATATTCTGAGAAAAAAAAAAGTTTCCACTTTATAAAGTGGCAGATTTGCAAGAAAAAAAATCATAAACTTACAAGAAATACACGTAGCGTACTACTCTGATGTTTGTGCCAATACTTTTCAGTCGGGTTTTCAAATAAGGAGATTGCATTAGCGGAGATTAACCATATGATGTTAAGCATTCGCTCTTTGACGTGTCGGGTACGGTCAGCGACGAAGACGCCTAGCTTTGCGAAGGTCCACTCTCTGAGGACCAAGTTCATTTGTTAAAATGTATATTTACTTGTACATTTATGTTTCCAGAATTATTATTTACACATTTATACATTTAGCTTTTTTTTTTTGGAACAAGTAGCTAAGTTGATGTGTCGAATCTACTGTTCTCCGTCATTCACTAGCATTTAAGTATGCTAGCTTCTTACTAGTTAGTGTTAGTCAGCTGATAGGGGATCAGTAAGTGTTGTCGCTCTAGCTGCGGTGAATGACAAATAAAGTTTAGATGAAAAGCTACGCTTACGTGTATTTATCGTAAGTTTCGGAGTATTTTTTCTCGCAACTCTCTGACACTTTATAAAGTATCAAAAACGGCAAATTTGTAAGTTTTCTCTCAGAATATTACCCCCCTCTGAAAAAAAAAGTGGCCCTAATACGCCGTCGTATATAGTGTTGTCACAATACCAAAATTTCAACTTCGATACTATACCTGCATAAAATACCTCAATGCCGGTACTGAAATGGTACCGCGACAAAAATCTAAAACATCAGCAAAAGCAGCTACATTAAAACTGACAGAAGAACTTAAAATTATTCTTTTTTTTTCCATTCATTCAAAATATTAGTGTGTATACAGTACATGTTAATTTATGTAAATACTGTATCTATGTATGTATATACTGTATGTGCTTTCACATTGCACGCCATATTCTTGAAGTACTGTATTAAATATTGGTAATACAGTTTCACTCCCATGACTCAATGTAACGTTGTTTGAGTGTGCGTGCGTCGCTGCTCTTCTCCATTACGCTCCCAATTAGTCAAATGCGTAATCAAATACTCCAAACTGGGAACAAAATAATTCACACTCAACTTATTTTTTAAGGGAAGTGTCAAAAAAAATTAGCGCATCATCTGAGCTTTTTCTATGCATAACTGTGATTTCCTACTGTGTGCCTGTTCATTGAACGCACCTTGAGTCCACCCACTGAAGGAGTGATTGTTGCGTTTTCTTCTGCTTCTCCGCGAAAAACATTTGCTCTTGTTTTACAAAACGTGATGTCGGTTGGCTTGCCGTGGCTGTTGGCCACGTAAGAAAAAAAGTTCAAAATGACACTGTGCCGTCATACTTCTCAACGAGGAGTGGACGACCAGAAGCGCTACACTTAATTAGTGCGTCATGCTTCTCAACGAGGAGTGCACTGCCAGCTAGCGGTTCAGTGTTCAATGTGTGAAGCCATCTTCCTCATTTCCTGAGCCTGAGCTGAAAGAGGCGTGCCGCTTACTTAAGGCGTTTTCCGCATATCGGTATGTGTACCTGCCTTTAAAACAGAGTTGGCGGGCTGTCTCGTATTTATTTTTTAAGTACCGGTGCTAAAAAAATAAAAATAATACAGAGCCGTTTTTCTGCCCAAACATCGAGGTACGGTACTGGTATCCCATGCAACACTAGTCGTATATATTTCTTATTTTTTCCCATGATGTTTTTCTTTTTTCTCTCCTTTTTATTTTTTTATAGTTTTTCCTTGCCCTCTTGTGGTTAAGATCAGGGGATGTCGTTAATATTCGTGGGTGTGAAGCCCTTTTAGACTCTTGTGATTAACGGCTATCAATTTGACTTGACATATTTATATTTCATGATTCCTTAGTAGTGCTCTTCCGCCATCTTGTGGCATTGATTGATAATTTGAATCATTTAGGGGTGGCATCAATTAATTGCAGGTTTCCACTCACACTGTCAAAAATTAACACTTTATTCTAATCTGTGAATTTGCGCTGCACTCGCATTGGCATGTAAATGCATCGATTTTTATATACATTTGGCACGGCCCTTGTTCAAACTTGAAGATATCTAACTTAATGCATTTTTTTTGTATTCATGCTGCCTTTAACTCTTTGACTGCCAGACGTTTTCAAAAACGGGTTGTCGCCAGTGCCAGCCGATTTAAGCATTTTGAGTGATCTTTCAAGGTCCACAGAAAATGTTGTGTTTGGACTATGGAAACACACATACTACCAAATGAAAGATTGGACTCTCAGCTTTCAAAAGTTTGTTTCTACCTTATTCCGTTCTTCAGTAATCAACAATAGAAAATGGTTACTTTCACCGAAATTCTCTCTTTTGAAACAAAAAACGGAGAAAAAGAGCTTTTTGTGAAACGATGTTATTTCATGCACTCTAGTGAATTGTACACTTCTTTTTGTCCATGAATGATGCCACAAACACCTAAATAGTGCTTTACTTCTGTAAAACGCTTTCACCAACAATGAAAAAGTGTTTTTTGATTGCAAAATACGTTTATTTCCATTCAACAGTGTAACAATTTGACAAAACAATTTCGCAAACTATTTACAAATGTGTGCAACTGTGGTACTACTTACAATTATGTGGATGTTTCAAATACAGTTTTTCCTTTTGTAACGCTCTCCTGCGTGCAAGGAGACGCCAGGACGCGCACAACAGTTTACTTTCACTTTCACATTGGTCCGTTTTGCGTGCAAACGTTACACTTTCTTGACGGCCTTTTTTTCCGGGGAATAAAAAGCAAGTAGCAGACTGTACACACTTCCTCCGATGAATATGCATTGGACTCGGGGCACTCTCCGTCGTCCGATCGAACGTCCGCCTGTGCGTGCTCGGTTGCGTTCCGCGTTACGACACCGTCATAGCCGCCGCGTCCAATTTCGCCGTCAAGCTCGGATTCACCTTCATCATCATCAAGGATGATCACCGTTGTCATCAATGTACTATTTTAGCGTTGGTCGATGCCTTTCGTGTTGTAAGTGTAGAGCTGCTTGCAAACGCTCGCCATTGCCCGTTCCCTCCTCCATCTAGCTCCATCTAACGTCTTCTACTGCCGCGTCAATGCTTTCCAACCACGGAGTCACCATCATCTTCATCATCGTCATCAACAATGTGCTTTTTTAGCGATGCTTTTGGTCTTTGAAAAAAACGGCTCTGGCGTTAGCTCCTCGCGACCGGCCGCCATTTTTCCTTTGTTTTCCATTCTGATCTCCTGCTCAACGCTCTAGCTCCGCCTCTACTGACGCCCACCCGATCTTGTCAAAAGAGAGTCATCGCTGCCCTCTAGGGGCCAAAAATAGTCATTAGGCTCAAAAAACCTGCTTAAAACTTTCAGGAGAGCTCCGCAAGCCTTCCCAGCACCCGTTTCAAAAAAAAAAAAAAAAAAAATGGGAGGACGTCTTTTAACGTCTTTGGCGCTCCTCCGTAGGTTTTTGCAGAACGTCATTTAACGTCTTTGGCAGTAAAAGAGTTAAGAATATCTAAATTGTGCCACTTGAGAGTAAAAATAAAAAGTAGTGCAGAAGCAACACATACCCGAGCATTTTCTGCCTCCTGCAGTTCGAGGATCCTCTGAGCTCGGGCCAGGTGGTCCATCTTCTCAAAGGCTTTAATCTACGGAGAAACATGTTGACATGACTTCTTTTTCTACAGTATGTCACATCATGATATCCATGTAAATCTCACAGATAGATGAAACACATCCGACTTTTAATGAGGACTGGTGAAATGAAGAACAAAAAAATAAAATAAAAAATAAAAATGAAAGTAACAAATGCTTCATTCAAGCATTTCATTCAACACAGACATTCAATTACCTGATCCCCCATTTGCTGTGCCACATAAGAAGCCAAGAAAGTGGTAGAAGAAAACAGCGGAATAAAGAGGCATCAACATAAGCAACCAAGCAGCAAAGCCCATTAGACAAAACAGAGGGCGTATCAAATTGGACTAGTCAGCAACATCTGCAGAATATTCATTAGGAAGCTGCAGCTCTAAAAATAAATATGACTAAAACTAAGTGAGTAATCACAACCTTGCCCAGGAAGGATTTGTTGGCAGGGTCCTCCTTCATCTCCGAGGTCTGATCGTCTGACATCTGGTTGAGGCGGGCCACGGTGGGCTTCAGGGCCACCGGAGGGGGCAGCGGCTTGTTCCCGCCCGCTGCATCGCTGCTGATGGTGCTGCTGGAGTGCGAGTCATAGCTGCGTGATGAGTCAGTCCGGGTCTGAGCACGCACCTGTAGCATAACGCAGCCAGCCAGTAAGAAACATTCAACTTCAACATGAGCGTTTGGGATTGCACACTTACACACAAAAAAACCCAACAACAATTATTTTGATATAATATTTCCCCCAAAACAATAACAGATCATTTTAAAGAAAGACATACAGTATATCCCAATATAGCATTTTTTCTTTAAGGGGAAGTCAACCCAAAATTGTTCTGTACAATAATATGTTCTATGTTAGCCCTACTAGTCTTAACATGATACAGTATTCTTATTAACATTGTGTTGGTGAAATACGAGTTAAGCAGCAAAATCCACCTGTTTATATCCATCTGAGTTGCTCAGGGCTCAGGTAACAACCAATCACGGCTCAGCTTCAGAAAACAGGAAAGCCGTATTTGGTCGTTACCTGAGAAACTGTGATGTCATTTTCAGTCGACCTCCCCCTTGAGATGGATAAAAATGGGTGGATTTTGCTGCTTAACTCATATTCCACAAATGTAATATTAATCAGAATGTCATGTTGAGACTAGTGAGGTCACACAGAACATATTACTGTCAAGAAATGTTTAATGTTGACTTCCCCTTTAAAATTTAATCAAATTAATGGCAATGTTCTATTCTTGGAATTTCTTATTTCTACTTCCTGATTGTAAAACAGCAACAAGAGTGTGTCTGATACTGATATTGGCCACAAGTAATGATATATACATGCATTCCAAAGTTTAGAGAAGGTCAATATATTTTCACTTGTAATAGTTGTTGTGATTTTAGGTTTGTCCTGAAATTGTACTAAGAAGTAGGGCTAGGTTAAAAAAAAAATAAAAATGGAATAATCGATATTGAATCGATTTTCCTTTTCGAACCTGATATCGATTCATAAAACCATAAATTGATCATTTTAACATCGCTTTTTCCCATGAATTCATAAGAAAATTGTATTTTAATGGTCAATTTTTTAGTATCTTACTTTTTTCTTTAAATTTACTGTTCACGTGAATTTAATAGTATTTTCTTACCTTTATGAAAGACCGGCCTTATTGCACTTTAAGACAGTTCAGAATCTTGTTCATTTATATTCATAATTACCTGAATTAGAATTGTGAAAATATTTTCATCTCATCCTTGCTGATGTCAACTTTTGTGTAACACTAAAGTGATTACAACACTTACTTTTATTATTAAATTAAATAATTTAACCGGTTACTGCCTCCGGAAAATTTTATGTTTGTGGAGTTTTTATCATGTCCTTGATATTTAAGAAATAATTGATTTTCCACAATTAATCAATATCGGATTGAAGTGAAGTGAATCAAATTGTAAAAAAAAATCTAAATCGAAACAAACTGAACTCTCGTGAATCAAAATCGAATCGTTTTGAGGAAATTAGAATCGATACCTACCCCTATTTAGAAGTTAAATATCCCAAACTTATTGTGAATAGTGCATAAGATACAAGATTAATGGATCATTGTGGTACTGATGATCAGTAAGTCTTGCCTCATTAATGCCTATTTTCAGTTTTGAAATGGAATGGATCCTCACTGCTTATAAGTATATATATTTAGTCATTCTTGGTTGTTTATCACACATATGGAGTTTTAGTGTAAGTGTCCCTAAAAGAAGACATTTAATTCTGTATGGTGTTTACAAATGTCTTTATTTTGATTGCCTGTACAATAAGGGTGAGAAAGACAACTCAGTATGCGATTAAGGCACTGTGCTCTCACCTTTGGAGGTTCAGGGACAAAAGCAGGGGGAGGACTGGGCTCTCTATTTAGCCTCTCTCTGCTGCCTGACCTTCTCATACGATTCCGGGGTTCAGGGTGGGGCTTCTACACGCACAGACACGAAACCACACACACGCACACGATACAGGAGGGTTGACAGGGTTGCACTGCACATGAGAGTACTATCCCGGATGGGGGTTCGGTTTGCACCCAACTCACCTCGTCAGGCAGCACGGGTTCTGACGAGCGACTGATGGCTGACACAGGCTGTGGCTCATCCATTGGCTCGTCCAGCTCGTTGTCGGTGTAAGCCCCGCCCTCATCGGCGGTGTCGTCGTAGTCGCTGGTCAGACGGCTGTCCATGCTTAGGTAGTCGGCGCTCATCGCTGACAAGTAGGACATTCGGTCGTCATGGAGATCTAGATCCTCCTCTGAACCATCCAACTGTCAACAGGAAGTGATATACCGTAAAGCATCCGCATTTGTGGCTTGACATTTACAAATGCACATTTTCGCGGATTTATTTTGCAATCTTCTATTATTTGCTGAAAAACTTGTCCATTTGCTATTGTTGTTTTTAGGGGCAAAGAAATAAAAGCACTTAGATGTAAAGTAGTTTAACAATGACGATTTGTTTGGTCTCCTCATGTTCGGCCAGCTGTCGCCTACTTAGTGCACCGTACTATAACGATTGCTCTCATGAGAAAACCAAGCAGTGTACTGTTACTTCCTGCACAGTGGATGGAAGAGGGGGATTTCCCTTCATAACATGTCCTGTACTCAGAGATTGTTAATTGGGAGCCACTCAGAACGACTAATACTGTATGAGATTGTGTTTGGTGCTCATATACTCAGAACGCAGAATGTGGACTCCACAAGATTTGCACTTCTAAGTGTTGTATGACTGGTCCTAAAATACTGCAAAAATATCAGTGCAGTTTCATATATTTTTTTTATTTTCATTATACACCAGTATCATCATATCAAAATTATATAACTACAACAATTAGGTTCAGCCAGACTGTTCCAGTTCCTCAAATGACCCCTTATTCTCTAAACACTGGTTTAGTCACCAGACAATGCAACATGAAATGAAATGCTACAAAGAAAACTGATGTCAGACTTACCTTGCCTTCACACACCCACACAGCTCTGTCCTGCTGTTCCCGAATGGAATCTTTCACACTGCCGTACCATGCATCATTGGCTGAGTTGAGATCGATTGTATCTGAATGGGAATTAAAAGGAACAGAATACAGTACACTTACTATTTGGTCTCTACATCAGCAAGGCTTCCATTTCACAAATGAATTGAATGGTTAATTGTGGGACTGCTGAGCGGAGCAAGCAGGCACATATTACTATCCACCCTAGAAAATGGGTTTATTATTATAGATTTTTTCCGCAAAAATGCAGCCCGTACCGTAGATCGCACCGGCACGAATGAGGTATCAAACGATGCGGCTTGATCTGACTCGGTGCGGCATTACTTTTCTAGGAATTCCGACTTACCGTGGCGACGCAATTCCCAAAAAAGTCCCCCAAAAAGTCCCATAGGAATGAATGGGAAAAGGAAAGACAAAATCACACATCAAGCACCTTTTTCCAAGACACACTGCGCATGCATACGTTAACCGACCGATATGAATTTTAGCTCATTTTGTAGCAATTTTTCCCATCTTTAGTTCAGTGTCGAAATCTTTTTTAAGGAATGAAAGCTCTCCCCCCCTGTGCGGGTTCAAAGACAGTGAGTGAAATAGCCTTCTAACACACTCAGTGGAGCAATTAGGCTTTGAGTGGCGGGAACCAAAAAATCTATTTCTATTTCCAAAAGTTTCACTTCAACTCGTCACCATGGCCACAATCTTTGCTCACTAGACATCAAATTCTCACATTTTGTAGTGACAAGTCCCTTCTTTCAGACAAACTAACTTTTATTTGGCTAAGGTGTCATTTAGTATCTTTATTTTCACTTTAAGCGAGGAGAAGTCGGACTCTCCCGGCTATATTTTCCATGTTAATTTCAGGCGCCATTCTCTTTTCATTTCTGATAAATCATAAGTTTTCAACCTGCCCTCATTTGGTCATTTTTCATCCGATTAAAAAAATGAGAACATGCTCGTGTTCCCCAAACCCTTGTCATTCTAACGAGCCATTTGTGGAATCTGCATCTTGAACCGTTAAGTCGTGAGAGGCTTTTGTTTGAGGTGTGCGTCTGTCATTCATTTCAGTTGAATGGTTGTGCATGACGTCAGTATGTTAAAGTTCCAATGTGTGTGCGTGAATGTGCATGTTGCTTAAAAGGGACAGTAAGATACTTTTAGTTTATGTTGATTATGGTTAACTTCCACATTTCTTGACCGATTCCAGTCGTTTAAATTTTAAACTGTTCAGCTCATTTACATTTTTTTAAGGACAGTAAGATACTTTTAGTTTATGTTGATTATGGTTAACTTCCACATTTCTTGACCCATTCCAGTCATTTAAATTTTAAACTGTTCAGCTCATCTACATTTTTTTAAATAGATTTTCAAAAAAACCACATTATTATTATTCTTTTTAAATTTTTTCTATTAAATGTAATGGACTGCTATTTAAATACTGCTTTTTTACAAGTGCTACTACTATACTACTACTACTATTGCTACAAGTACTACATACATGTGTGTTTTCACCTTGCAAGAGTCAGCAGTCCCATTCAAAATTTCCGCGGGAATTTTTCTAGTTGCTTTTATAGTATGTAGATTATGTCCATCAGTATGTATCTGATAGGGGAGTCATTTACTCCAAAGCATTCCATTACGTTGCTCCGAATCTCTCAAGGGGAAACACAACTCACACTTTGTAACATATACACTGAGGCTGTATATACAGTATGTATACAGTACAGTATCACCCAATCATACACATGGAGGCATGCAAGGGGAGATGTCAGAGTGAAGAGGCACACAAACATTGGGCTGCTCCTCTTGAGCTGGGGCTTTGGTGTTGGTACCGTGCTCAAAAAAGACCTCGACAGCAGTCAAATGTAGTAAAACTTTTGCATCCAATTATATGTAGCATTAGGAAATGGACCAATTGCATTTTGATACATATTAGGATAATGGTGAGCCAAGAATTTGTTGTTCTTGTAGCATTATTTCTTTTTGTGTAGGACAGAATTTGAAAAAAAAAAAAAAATCACATTTATTTTTCTATAAAGGGTTGAACATGGATGAACATAAATTTGCACTTTATGCAGATGATTTATTAGTATTTTAAACTCAACCAATGATGGTCACTTCCCCCATTACTGAATAACCTTATGAAATACAGTCGCATTTGGGGCTATCAAATTAACTATCCCAAGAGTGAAGCATTCTCAATAAATTTGGAAAATCACTGTTTTAGTAAGCTCTCAGTACCATTTAAAGGGCTTTAAATATTTGGGAATTAATGTCTGCCATTCATTTGATAAGGTATATGAAGAAAATTACAGATCACTGCTTAATAAATCAAAAACAGAACTGCAAAGATGGATGCATCTTCCTTTAAAAAAACTAGACAAATTAACTTTCTTTTTGTGGCAAAAAAAATAAATAAAAAAAATACAGAGAGTCAAGCTTCTTACATTACAGGCGCCTTATTCAAAACGTGTCTTAAATTTTAGATTACTTGGCCGCCCAGTTTCCTCCTCTGTGGATGTGGTTTGATTATAAAGTAGAGGATGTTAGGTGGTTATCAATAGAACAGTCTGAATTACAGGATCAATTATTAACGGTCGTACCATTTCTGGGATCTAAAAATAACCTTAAAATATTAACAAGCAATTTAAATCATTTCTGTTGCATTTGATTCTTGGCAACAATTACATAAATTAGTTGGGCACAATGCAAAATGATTGGTTAATTCACTATTAATGAATTAATAATATTCCAGCAGCTTTAACGGTTGGTCTTTTACAAAGGTGGGTGAGAAAAGGTATACTCTTTATTATAATGATGACTTTACTTTTGTTATTTGTCAGAAGCTTATAATAAAGATAAAACGTCATTTCTTACAATATTTGCAAGTTAGGAGGTTGGATAAGGAGTCAAACCAAAGATAAATTTCCATGTAAACCTCAGGAAAATGCCTTTTTGATGATAGATGTAATTGAGTAATAGGGTTAATATCTACTATTTATAAAACAATTATTAATAATTTACCAACTTATCATGGATATATAAATGAATCAAAAAGAGAGGCTGATCTTGGATGAAGATATACAGAGGGCAACTGGGACAGATGATTGGTTTTAGCACAAACAAAATTAGTGTCCACCAAACACAGACAGATTCAATTTAACATAGGACATATTTCACTCCACATACTGTAGGTTGAATAACATGAGAAATGATCTGTCTGGTCAATGTCAGAGGTGCACTATGTCTATGGGAACACTTGTGCATATGTTGTGGAGCTGTATGTGCCCAAAGTTATACTGGATTTATATAATTGCAGTAACTTCTGTAAGCAGACCTTGGAACCTGATCCTCGTACCTGGTTGCTGGGAGATGTAACTACTGAAACTGAATTCTAATAAAACACATTTTGTATTATTGGCAGCAACTGCTGCTAAGAAATGCATACTTAAGAACTGGAAAAGTGTTGATCCACCTTAAGAAAAACACTGGATTAATAAACTCCTGCCAGAAAATCTTTTATGATCAACTCGCAAGGAAATCTTTGAATCGACTTGCATTCATTCCTATTTTGAATATGGTGACCCCGCTTGATATGATTTCAGCTTGTTGATTTTTGTTATTATGTATCATTTTACTTGTATAACTTTTGTGGAGAGAGGGCTCTATTAATTTACTCATTTATTATTTTTATTTTGTACACTTTTTGTTTTTGTTCTCATTTTTTGTATTTTGTTATCGTTTGTTATTGGAAACCTTGAAAATTATGAATAAAATATTGAAATATATTGGTTCCATGAATGTGCATAGGAAACCGCTGTGGTTCATTACCTCCAACAAAGCTGAGAACCACAAACTTATTTAAAAAATAAACTTTTCCCCTTAGAATGTACAGAAGTACTGGATATTGGTGAGTGTATTTATGGCTTAGTTGCAGTGCGTCTTGTGTTAACAGTGACAGAGCTCTCATAATTTAAAATACTAAAACAACCAAACAACCTCTCAGTGACAAAACATACCAGTGAAAAGGTGTGAGCATGTCTTTCTCAGCTTAATGGCCTGCTCATATAGTTTGCGTGCACTGCGGGTGGATCCAGGCAAGAGGCGATTCCTCATGGTCTTGAGTCCCTGCTTGCTGTCTGGATTCAGGAAAATGACGATAGGATACCACTGGGTGTAATTCAAGGTGTCAACGGCTTTGGGAGTCACATCCAGCAGTGCGTGAGTATTCTTAGAGAAAAAGTTCCAATGTTACAAAGTGGATCAACATTATTAAAATGCATTTTGTGAAAAAGCATACCTGTTCAATAATTTGTCGAATTGTGTTCAGTCTTACAACTCCGGATGATTTCTCACTTCCTGCATCCTTCGGCTCCGTTTCTTTAACAGGAAAGATCACAGTATTTACGGGTGTATAATGTTGTAAGTAGAATACTAGTTTCCCTAACTCAAGCAGAATCTCTACCATGTTATCCTAAAATACAAAGCGTAAACACTTACTAGCAATGACAAACTCATTTGGCATGTCACTGGCCAGTTTTTCATTCACAGCATCAGAAATGGGCCCAAATATGACCACAGGTCTCTTGAAGCCAGCTGAAAAACAATAAACAGCCGTTGGACAAAAACATTCAAGAATCCCACCTGGAAGCAACAACATTCCTGCAGTTTAAATTGAGGTTAGGGCACCTTCACGCAGGACAACTCTCTCATAGGCTGAGAATCGTGTAGCAACTGGTGCTGCACTCAGATCCTCTCGACTCTTGCGAAGATCTTTTTTCTTAGCCGCTCTTTGACCTCGAAGCCTCCAGAAGTCTCCTCTGTCGTTACCTGATGCAGCTCGTGCAGCATTCTGGACGTTAGACATTTGCTCTGCTCTGTGATGTCAAACAAAAGCGCCTCAGCCACATTCATTTTTTAGTAACAAATGTTGCATCTTTCCATCTGATTACAGATTACAATTTTTGCCTGCTTCCACAAGTCTATACTGACCTGCTTTTATTAGGAATGATGCCCTTCTCCAGCAACTGGTTTTCTTTGTTTGTACGGACTGCTAACCAGTTGCCCAGCTTGCCGTCATAGAGTGTGTCAGTAACTTTGAAAATCTCTCCTCGGGTGAAAGGAAGGCTCTGAGGAGCCTCTTTCTCATACTCAAAATGGGTCCTGATAAAGAAGGAGTCGCCTCTGCCAGATTCTAAAATGTCTTTGTAAACTGAAAAACAAAGAGAGAGAAGGATGTCATTGTGGGCTTATCCATTTATGACAATTCACAAACTAAACTGCCGTGAAATAAATTGTGGTTCGAAACATTTCACATACCACCAGGTTCAATTCTTGACCAACTGCTTTCACCAATAATTATTTGACATCTATTTCATTGCACTGTACTTAGTTATTGTGTAAAATTATTACTTGTATATAAGAGCTGACAATTATTATCTGCCACTTCAGAGACATTGGACACACAAATACACATATAATACCTTCTGGCTTGCTCTGTGCGAGAATGGTCACGTCTTCTCCCTTGGGAATCTCCAGGAGATAAAGGACTGCATCTTCACGGACCATGCCCCTAAAGTCCACATTGTTCACCTGTAACATAAATAGCAAGATCATAATACCAACTGCTGTTAACACACTGATTTATGATGAAATTCACTTATTATGAGCTTAATAGTAATGTTGCATTTTACCATTTCAACAATGAATTGTGATTTTGGTTCCTACATATTAAGAATGCTATGCTTGATTTAAAAAAAATATTTATATATATATTTACCATATATTAACAAAGACAGAGTATTTGCCTCTTGAGACATATTGTCATGTTTAGAATTGAGAAAAAATAGCAAATCTCACCTTCACAAGCTGATCGCCAATACGAAGACCTTCCTGTTCAGCTGCACTATCTTCCTGAACTCCCGCAATAAAGATGCCAACATCATTCCCTCCTGCAAGCCTCATACCAACACTGTCACCTTTCTGAAAACGGACCATCAGTGTGTTCGGTCTGGAAGATGCCAACAAGAAATCATCAATTTACTATCATACAGAACTCTTATCAGATGAAATGTGACCTTTATAAACATTAGTCACCAAAATATCAAGAATATCTGATATACTACTGACCCGTACACTTCCTGGTCTTCTTTGTTTGGCTTTAGCGGTACTTTAGGAGGAGCGTGAACTTTTGGGCCAACTGCGATTGCTTGCAGAGCAGAAGCAAATACTTCTCATTAACTTAATGTTTTGAAAATTGTAAAATAAGAAATAATAAAAAAAAAGTTTACTTGGTGGCGTTTGTGGTCGCGACTCCTCCCTCTCAGGAGGCAATGGGGGTGTGTCTTCCACAGCTCGCTCAAGACCTTTGAATGGTGTTGGCATAGCACCCATCTTAGCCAGCCGATTGGATGGCTCCTCTCTAGTAACAAACGGAAATTCAAATTATTGGCCATCCTGGTTTACAGGTGAAAGACAGTCAGGATTTAACATTTGCAGCCATTGCAATAAGGCACATTTGTCTCTAAAGATGAATCAATGTAATTCTACACAATTAATTTTGCGCTCTATTTAGAAGGTCTCTAATACCAATTCAGACATCCTCACGAAGCTTATTTTCTCTTGACACCCATTACAAATCTTTTTAAATCAGTGTTCTCAGTTCTTAACCCGAGTTCGATCAAACCCCTAGGGTTTGGTGAGTCAGGTTGTTTTAAAGAGCTTTGTGAATATAGAGTTGAGTGATAGGAGTCAATGTCCTAAACGCATGATTTGCAAATGCAAGTTGAGCAAGTCTAGTCCAGCAAAACTAGCTATCCAGCAAAAAAAAAAAAAAAAAACACTTGCATGGAGATGGTGAATAGAAGAACAACACTTTCTGAATTAAAGGTGAAAGAACCAGATTTGACTAAAAGGCTACTTTCCCTGTTCATTTTGTTCACCAGTAAACCCTATAGGGTGCATAAGTTGCGAATCTGGCTTAAAAATAAATAAATAATAATCATCAAGGGTTCAATGAATGTGCATAAGAAACTGGTGGGGTTCGGTACCTCCAACAAAGTTAAGAGTCACGGTTTTAAACATATTCATTTAGAATTAGTTGAGTAAATGATTCTTAGTATATTGGCCAAAGCAAGATTTTTTTTTGCAGTGGTCTCATGTAAATGTTTGCCTTTACTGTAGTCTCTAATTCCTGAACCTTTAAAAGAGCCCTAAAGCTCAGACAGTGACATTCTGAACCTTGGCTTCTCTCGGAGCCGCTCATTGGAGGAGTGTGAAGATAGGTCTGAATGATGGCCTCGTCTTTCATCTTGTGGAGAGTAGGAACGATAGGACTCGATCTCAGAAATATCTGCAAAACACAGACATACACAACTTGACAACTCTAGTTTGAATTGGATGTTGAGAGCCTTAAGTCTGCCAAAATAATTATTTTGTGTTGTCTTCATGTTTTGATGACAGTAGACTTAGAAAAATCCCCTTTGTATTTATTATATGATGTATATGATTATGAAAACAAGAATAAAATACTGTATACCGGTTCAAGTTTACCAACTACATGAATTATAAAGGCATCATCATAAAAAATTTTATTAAAAATGCACAATCAAACATCTGATTGCATTTCAGAGGTTAACAGAGGTGTGGCAATACTATTAGTGGATGCACTTAAAGTGATTAGAGGTTTTAGAATATACTTACACACACCTACATGCCACTACACGCCACACCCACACAAACCCCTATTGGTTTTCAAAGCAATGAGCCACATAGATGGTGTGAACCATCACATGATGAAATTCTGTCATATCCAATAGCAGGATTATAGTGGTGGATTAGTTCACCCTGCCAAAGGCGGGTGAGAACCTTCACAAGCACACACACACACACACACAGTCCCAAAAACAGACAAAGTGGGTCACAGGTCCTCTGGATATTCCACCCTCCCTGCAGATGTTTGGTGAGCAAAAACAACCATTCACACCACTTATCTAGGTTGGATTGGACCAATCACAGCACAATTTTAGGTCACGTGACATTTCAACTAGATATAAAAGAGAATTCTCTTGAAGGTGGCAATAGAATGAGAATTGCTTGCCGCCTTTGGTTAGCTCATAGTGTGAAGTTCTGCTTTGTGACAACAGAATGTAAAGAATACTATAAACTGATATCAAATTAAAACTTTTATTCAATGATGGAAACACAGGTTTAAGGGACAAATACAAAACATCAACATGTGCAACATTTCCACATTTGATTCTCACGCAGTCATTATGTTGGGGGAATACAGGACGACGACTGCCACGTTTGTTCTACACCGGATAGGACCTGCTGCTTTTCAGTTTCAAGTATCTCTCACCATCAAGCTCTGAGTCGCTGTCGACCATCGGGGGGACTCGGATCAGCACTTGCTGCCTATCTCTCTGGACCACCAGCTGCAGTTTCCCGCGAGACTTCTCGATCAGCTTCCCTGCGTCGCTGAGAGACAGGTTTTCAGTCGCTGTTCCATTGATCTGACATTGGAGAGATGAGATGCATAGAGTTACTACAAACAACAAATCCAATGAAGATGGGACGCTATGTAAAACATTAAAAAAAAGACATAATATAATGATATTGAAATACTTTTCAAGCTATATTCAACTAAATATACTTCAAAGACAAGTAATTCAATATTCAAACTGATAAATAAATTTCACTGATTCACAATTTGATGTCTGCAACATGCTCCCTAAAAAAATTGCGGCTGGGGCAAAATTCCTTGTAATTTATATCACATCACCTTTCCTTTGAACAACACTCAATAAACGTTTAGGAATTTAGGGCACCAATTGTTGATGTTTAGGTAGAATTCTTTCCCATTCTCGCCAAATGTACAACTTCAGTTGCTCAACAGTCTGGGGGTTTCCGTTGTCACATTTTGCTCTTCATCATGTGCCACACATTTTCAAATGTAGACAGGTCAGGACTGCTGGCAGACCATTCCAGTACTGGCACTCTTTCACTATGAAACCACACTCTTATAACAGGTGCACAATGTGGGTTGGCGTATCATTAAGATTTTAACAATACAACTTACTGTTAACAATATTGTTTATCGATCTGGTACTTCATATACTACATAAAGAACATGAATTTACAATAAAATAAATGACTGTTAAACTGTTAAACATTATAAAACAATTATTTGTGCCCAAGAAAACTGGTGTAGAACACTGAGCTGCATCCAGTTGGTCTGCAAAAAAGCAATTTTGTGTGATGAGATACACAATTTCTAAATGTTGTTAAGCTTTTTTGTTTCTCCTCCTAATGTTTAATGATTGATTGCACTTGTGGCATCATCCCCATCATGTATACGTACCCACAATTTTGACTGTTTCAATCTCTTTGCCATGATTGTTAATCACAAGGAGCTATGACATTGCGGTCAACGGTGGTGGCTTATGCTACGTGGGTGTACGCTAAAACCTCACTCCTCTGAGCCATTAAAGCCGCTGACTTGGTGGCCCAGGCTCCCAATCAGGTGACACAGTGGCAGCACAGCTTCGAAGCCCGAGTAGGCCGAGCTCGGATGGAATGGGAGTCACCACCATAGCACCAATATCAAACCCCAAAATTCCCATTTTTTTAAACTAGTATCTATATCAAATTTATGAACATGAATTTATAACTTTGCGATTTTCTATTTTCGCTAGAGCTTTATTTTTGTAAATAAATTGAGCTCTGAACTGAGCTCCCACTGTGTTTGAGACGCACTCGGGAGAAATTGAGACACCCTACACACTCGCACCCATTAACGGGAACGCACAATTGAGGGGCACAAGGGTGGAAGTGCGAGTATTGGAAAACAGCCTATTATGTCGCAAAAGTAACCGGAAACAGCATTGGTGTGTGACTTACGGAAGTCAGAAGTCCCGCCTCCTCCGTGGCATATACCCCATTATGACATTTAAATTCAGCGAACTGTAGGCTGAGTGGGAGGGAGCACCAACTAGTGAAATACGGCACTCACCACACAGAGACTCAATGACATACTGTATATATACACAACATATATTTTTGGGGAGAAACAATTTTGCAAATCAATTACTTCAATTAAGGAGAAACTTTCTAATTTTGTGGAGCTTTTTTTGCAGGTTAATCCCAGTGAATTCAAGCTAGGGTTTTATTAAACAATAAAAATACTAAACAATTTTCTTATTTTAATAGACTCAGCATTGTTTCTTAAACTCACATTGTGTATAGCAGTTAACTATTTCCTTGTCTAGAAGCAAAGCTAAATGAAAAAACAAACAAAAACAACTCTGCTTAAATTAAGGTCATTTTCTATCCATCCATTATCTGAACCGCTTATCCTCACAAGGGTTGCAGGTGTAATGTCATTTTATAAAACTAAATGAATTACAATTTATTATCAAGTATTCCTTTATTTAATTGGTCTGTGTACAGATACAAAAAAATGCCACCTCTGGCCTAAAGCGTAACTACAGTCTCTGTGTCAAGTTCGTGCAAGGTACCAATCCACCCCCAAGAAACTGTCCCCCAAGACTTAACACTGAAGGGACGATACAAGCTGCTAGGCACTGTTTAAAAAACAAAACAAAAACAGTTGTTTTTTTTTACTCATCTGAAGATTGGTGGAGCATGCAGGATGTCGAAAAATCTTTAACATTAAAATTTTAAAAGTTACATTTTTTTCTGCTAAACTAATTCAAAGTGAAACAATACCGAATCACTTCAGAACACAACAAAATACAAATTTAAAAACGTATTAAAAAAGGGGGGTGGTTGGGGGGTTGAGAACAGCATCTGGATCATTTTTGTGCAGTTAAGATTGGCAATGAGCATCTGAACCAGAGTGCCTTCACAAATTTGACACTGGAGAAATGCTTTGGCACCTTCAGAATTATGTCTCCTTCTTGTAGGTGCCCATCTCTGCTGGCAAGCCCTGTGCTGGTCATCTCTTTGATAAAAAGCTGACTGCCCAGTCGAAGGCCATACTCTGGAACACAAAATAACAAGCATCTCTGTTGATATGTGTAAGCCTTGTATATAATATATGGTATCTTTGGGTCTTACCTTCGTTAGGCCGATTTTTCAGCAGTAGAACATTCAGAGGTTTCTCCAGTGGCTCCAATTCTCGAGCAGGACGTGGCATAGGGATGGGCATGGCCGCAGGTGACGGTGAACGCTCTAGCCGGTCTCTGCTACCACCTCTTTTAAGAGGCTCATCATATTTCTTCGGGTCACTAGGAATTCGTTCCCGTCCTCGCTCAAAACTGTGGTTACGTCCATGGTTGCGTCCCGGGCTATGACTGTCCCGTCTGTAGCGCCGGTCGGGGCTGTTTGCGCGGTCTAGCGCACGGTCACTACGATAGCGTCGGTCTGGACTATAGTCACGGTCGAGTGCTCGCTCACTGCGGTAGCGCCGATCAGGACTGTGTTCTCGGTCTAACGTGCGCTCGCTACGGTATCTTCTGTCTGGGCTATAGTCACGGTTGAGTGTGTGATCGCTCCTGTGGTGACGATCAGGGCTACGTTCTCTGTCCAAGGCGCGACCTCTGCTACCATCTCTCCTGTATGGCTGCTCGGGGCTCCGGTCTCTCTCTGCACTCCTGCCCTGTTCTCGTCGGTCATAGTTTCTGTCATAATCACGCTCACGGGTTTGGTAGCCAGAATCCATGTAACCGCCTTGTTCCCTCTCCAGGCTGTGGTCCTGCCGGTTACTGTACACACTGCGACGGTCCTGGTCGTAGTTGTAATCTTCAGTGTAATCATTGTTGAAAACTCTATCATCGGGTGAACCGGGACGATTCAGGACATTTACAGGAACCTTTCTTGGTCTCTTGACGGTCTGTTAGTTCACACAAAAGGTTCCAGAGTAAAACATTTTGCTTCTTGAATTAAAATCCAAACATGATGCTTGAAAATGTCATAGTCACAAGATAAATACATCAGGAAGTGGAATTTATGTCTACAATGGCAAATTAAACAGTTTTCAGTTAACTGTGAAATGGTCCTCCATTTCCAGATGCTTGGTATTACGGTTTCAAAATTTTATTTAATCACGTTAAGCATCTCAGAGCAGTAGGCTTTCAGTGTAGTTGCAGCAAAGGCACTGTTAGGCAATGATTTTCCCAAAAAGATGTGTGGGCATGTTATTATCTTACAAAAAGAGTGGAGATGAAAACTTGAATTAATGAATCAGGAAGTATTGAGGTTTAAGTCATTCTACAGGTTCTGTGCCAAACAAAAGCACAATTCTTGCTCTAAAATGCTTAGAAACTTCTCCCAAAATAAATTGAAGCTCTTTATTCCTCAATAGCAGTGAGGCAGGTACTTGACAAGTGATATGCATTTCTGTCACATATTGATGCCTGAAACTGAGCAGCTCGTTTTTCTGCCTTTTGACTTTAATCGGCTATTGTATACAATTGACAAACCTCACAGATGTCAACTTAAACCAGGCCACAGATTCATTTCGACATTGTAAGAGTTGCAAAAAAAATATTTTTATTGCATGGTACCTTCAAGAGCAAGACTTAAAATTTGAGGGAGGAAATTGGGACTACAGCCCTAATTCATTTAAAAAAACAGACACACAAAAACATTAAGTTGTGCCTCATTTAGTTGGCATGATTTTATGATGATTATTTTTTTTGTCCACAATGAAACAAGTTAATCAAAAACATTTACAATTATAAATATTAATGAAGATATTCAATATAAAAATGATATATTCAATGAAACAAACCCTTAACTTACGATTTTTGCAACTTTTCCACACTTTCTGAGGGTTTGAACGGCGAAGGAATGGATGACCCCATCCATGGGAATGGCGTTCACCTGCACCACTCTGTCATTCTCACTAAACATAACAAATATAAAACGTATGAGTGAAACACTTAGTCATGCAATATACTAATTTATGTACAACACAATAAGTAGTGCAAAATGAGTTAATATAAATAACCAAAAAAACAAGAATGATAGCCTGAGAAGCCGAGTTCAGTTACATCAGCTGCTATTCAAACAAATTACTCATCAATTATAGTCACAACGGAGGAATCGCAGGTTCCTGCTGTGAACCATCTGATTTTTGCCTCTGAGTGAGGAAGTGCGACAGCCTTATAGATCGTTTTGGTGACAATCGATAATGCCCTTGACTGATGACACAGAACACAGTTGGAATCCAGGGGGTAGGCATCTATAAACAAAAGTGCTAATCCTCTATAGTATCTGTGCCATCTCGTTTGTAATGTGATACAATTGTTACTTAGGTAATCTTTTAGTGAGTGAATAAATGAGCTGTTGGAGGACTGATTAATCCAGACACGATTTCCCTGTGCAGAAAGTGTGGGTGCCTCACGGCTGACAACCTTTCAAAGTCTGGAATTACACTGCAGGCCTAAATGCCTGATTCCAATGTACACTTATTTACACAATATAATTTAGAGTTACAGCAGGCATTTAAATGCATTTTAGAATTTAGATTTACAGCAGGTGTTGTAATGCATTTGAGGTGTTGACCAGACGCGGTTATGTATACATCACTGATAAGCAAATATTGATGTCAGATTCGCATTGACGGGATACACTGAATGTGATTGAAACTTTACAGAGAACTATTCGCAGGGGATGGAGACCAGGCACGACTGCGAATAGCAAAAATATGCCAATACAGTAATTGAGAGCTATTGTAAATGCCACGAAAAAGACAATTGAAAAAAATACTGCAATTAATCGGATAAAAAATAATAATAATAATATTAATAAGTAGGGGATTGCCCCCCCCGAAAAAAAAACATAAATAAGTGGGGTTTTTCGCAATTAAGCAGGGTATAGGTTTAAAAAAAATGCCACTTGAAAAATACCAAAAATGCATGATAGAAAAAACTTGAATACAAATAGAAAGGTATTATAGGCATTTGGAATTGGATAATGACAACTAATAGTCTAACAAGTTCTGAAGGAATGAAATAGCAATACACACAACAACAAGCCATCGGCTGGTCCTCCCTGCAGAACATCAGACACCACAATGGACGTCTCGCCACTGTCCTCATTGGGGTTGTCTCGCCCTCCTGATACAGCAATGCCAAAACCCATCTTTGGATCCTGAGAAACAAGAAAATTAAATATGATAATCCAGCATAGGTCGGATCTATTCTATTTGCGCGCACGTTTGCGTGCACGCGTGAGTGTGTGTAAATCAGTGTGAGCGAAAAAGCAGTTCAGTAATCCTTGTGGTGTGTGTCAGCTCCCACTGTATTATCGTGGCTCTATGACATTGTGATAGCATTTAAAAGGGATTTTTGGCCGTTTAATTACATTCGTGAGCACTGCAGTCATATAGGCAGTTCAGAGCTGTTGGGTTCATTGAAATTGTGCTCTGTGCATCTTTTATTAAAAGCCTTGCTAATATGAAGATTCATCAAGTGTGAAAGGACAAGTACAACTTATGCAAAAGGTGACCAAAGCAAACAGTAAAGACCTTTCGCTGTGTTGCGGCTTTCACACAATCTACCTGCCGCTGTTCCAGATTGCGCAGATGAGATTAGTTCAGAGATTTGACCAACCCTTTCGCTTGATCCCTTCCATCTGTACATAAAAAACACTCTATTCATTCAATTCCCTCTATCTTGAGCAGATGGCCAATGCTGATAGTGGAAGGGTGAAGTGAACAGACAGACAAAATGAAGAAGGCTTCTTTTCACTGATAGAGTACACTACATTTAAATATTAGAAAGATTGTTTGTTGTGTTGCAGGACATTGGATTTAGAAGTGTATGTGTCAGGGATGTGATTTGACCAAAGTGAAATTATCTGAAAATTTAGCCGGGGGTCTGGGGGCCGCTGGCACCCAGCTAGGTCCAGGGCAGTGCCCTGGTGGGGGGACAAGGGGAGCTCATGGGTTTTCCGTGTTTTTAAGTACTTTCAATGCACTTACATGACAAAGAAATAGACAAAACAACAGCATAAATTTTCAATGTATATTGAACTATCCCATATAAAATGGCAGTTTTAGTCAACTCAAAATCAGTCACATTCAAAAACATTGGACTGCCTTTGCTTTTAAAAACTATCACTGAGAATATCATCATATCTAACTAATGTGATTACTAAGTTAACACATAAATAATGTTGAAGAGTTCAAATTTCATGAACAAATAATTGTATCATGACCAAATGAAAAGTAACTCATATTAGAGCATACCACAAATGTCTTTGTTATAGCAGAAGATGTTCTCTGTCGGAGTCATGTGCATACACAATGAACTACTAAAAAAAATAAAAATAAATAAATAAATTTAAAAAAAAAAAAATAAATCGGATTTTTTTTTTTGGGGGGGGAGATTAAAAAAAGCGGAATTCCGCGAATTAGCGGAAAAATCACATCCCTGATGTGTGCTACAATCTGTGTAATGTACTGATCCTTAGGGTACAAACCAAAGGCGGTTTTACAGGGTGGCAAGGGGTGGCACCTGCCACCTCTACCAAATGCCTTGCAACTCTATTTGCCACTCCTACTGTTGCCAATAAAGCTACCGATACTAAATTCATAATGTTATTATAAATGTACCTGATATTGGCTCCGTAGTGTGGACAAAAAGCTTAAATCACAAGTTTAGAATTCATGTGCCTTGGCTCAATAAAGGTTGGGAAACACTCTAAGCTACAGCGTAAGGGAACCCAAGGCTGAACTGTGGTTTTGTCCTGTCACCTGTTGAGCAAAGAGAGTGCTTTTTGTTTTATGTAATGAAACCAAATTATACACTGTAAGACATCAAGAGGGTTCAGCATTGGAAATAAAATAACAAGAGGTGCATCACTAGATATTTTTGTTAAATGTTTTTGCTAGCCACCATAATTATCCAATGCCTTAAATTGGCTTGAAGATTAGTGTGAAAATATCAATACAGACATTCAGGACAATTACATTTTAATCAATTTTAATCTAATAAACCCAACAAACATGTATCTAAAGGTTTCATTTATCCAAAAATAATTCATTTGCAAAATGTTCAGACAACAATAATGTATACTGATTCTTAATTAGTTTTAACATTCATATTTTTTTCCTGAAATGCCACAATTAAGAAGTTGGTAGCTATTGTAAACATGTCTTGTAAAGCACCCATCCAGCATTCTGCCACTTGTACAAAATTACAAAAATATTTGAATGTAACACAACATAAGAACAACAGCTTTTAATAATCCAAAAGACAAAATTCGATTTCACGATTTAGCACATTTTCAACGATTCGATTTTTAAAATGACGATGTATCGAATTAATTCGATTTATTGCCCAGCCCTAATTGAAGCCAAAGCAGCATAATTAAAGTTGTATGTCAGCTGCAATTTTTTTTTCTAAAGGACCTTTTAGTTCAAATCATCGGTGAGAATTTCTAAACTGTATTTATTGATTCACTCGGATGTCTGAAAATTAGTTATTGGAGTGTTTTTCCCCAATGTTTTGAAATATGAATTTAAGCAAGAAATTAAAAATGTTCAAAGCTGACTTGTTTGAAGTAACTCTGACATTGGAGTAGAGTACATTAAGTGATTTGTCTTAATGATTGGCTCAGTGGTAGTCTCCCAACCCAGAGGTTGTGGGTTTGATCACTGGCTCTTGTTACCATGTCGAAGTGTTTCTTGTGCAAGCTAATGAACATCCAGTTGCTCCTGATGCTGCACAATCATGAGGTGAATGTGAAGTCAGTGTGAATCACTTTGAGTTTGAGCTTTGTGATTACAACAATAAATGCTTGCAAGTTTGCAATATTGCAAATATCTTTAAAGGTGGATTTCCCTCAAAAATAAATGCTGTATGCATACACATGAAATCCGTCTCAATCAATGCCTCTGGCTTCACACACACAAAAACAAGAAGAGCCAATCAATACTCCGGGGATAAGACATGGCTGCATGCATAACAACTTGTTTTACAGTATGCATTAATATAGCACTAAGAAAGACTTCAATCCCCATTCTTACCATTTATTTTTGCTATCGTTTAACAGGATTAACATGTCTGCACCTCTTGCATGGGTTGATTTGGATGTTTCCCCAAAGAGACTTCCTTAACACACGGTAGAAGAGAATCAAAGTAGGTGTAGGGAGCAGAGTGTGACAGATGGCTGTGGAGGGGTTGAGAGCTGGAGGTCAAATGCCTGGAGTAGAGGACTTTTTTTTCTTCAACCCACTAAATCAGCTTTTCTGGCTACAATGAACTGTAACACAAGACAATGGGCTCATCATGATGATTAACTAACCTCAACTGGTTTGCTCTGCTCTCACAGTACACGTTTAACAATAAATGACAATTTGACCTTGTGGCGTTAATTGGTTGTTGGATAAATGTCAAACATCAAAAACAGCGCTTACACTGCCCTTACAATATTACGATACCTATCGTAATGTGAGATAAACTATTTTATAACAATCATTTGTTGATATTGTTGTGTGTGGGGTTATTGGGGTGTGCCGGGCATACATGTCAACCCATAAGGTTTGTCCGTATTTCTTACGGATTTTTAAGTGTTGCAAAAGCATACGGGCGTATTTGGAAATGAATACGGATTTAACTGTTTTCATGAAAATAATAATATTAGTATATATTCCTTACCCTTTTTAAATTTATTTAGTATTTACTGTCGGCTACGTGCTACACGTGTGCATAAACTCGATTTAAACAACAACCGGTCACAAAATCTATCGCGCGAGACTTCTAACAGTTTCCTGACATGCGCAGTTAAGAAATTTGTGTTAGCGCGAAAATTGCGAGTCGTTCGCAGTGGTTGAGAAAATGGGGGACAGGCCGGCCAAAAAAACAAGATACACCGGACGTTTTCGTTCGGAATGGACGGATTTATTTAAGGTAATTGGTCCGTCAAAACTTGGAGAAGAGTATGCATCATGTTCGCTTTGTTCACGGGACATTAAGGTTGCGGCATCTGACATTTACGATGTCAAAGAACATTTGAAATCAAAGTTGCACGAGAGAAATGTGAAGCAACAAAAAAGTCAACCGTCCCTGTGATATTTAGAAATCAGTTTTTTCTTTGTGCAATAAAATGTCATTTGGAACAAGATACTGTCAATGTCTTCATATAAGAAAGAAAGTAAGGTAAGATTAATGTTATTGCATGAAACAGCTTTAGTATTGATAAAACTGACATAAGGATTTTTATGGGAAAATAAGGATTTTATGGGTTTGTAATACAGGTGGGACCAAATTAGGGTTGACATGTATGGCCGGGGTGTGCCTGTTGCTACACTAAAGCAACACAATTTTATTCATAGCCTTAAGACAACTTGAAACGGCTGAAACAAAGTGCTGTGCATAAACATCTAACAAAACAAAATTAGGGCCGCAGCAATCAAATATTTTTGGAACTGGGTATTCTACCGATTATCCCTTTGATTAATCGAATAATCCAATAAAAATTTACTTTGCATTATTAATCACAACAATGTTTGCATGTGAGGTGTAGGTATTATTTACTTGTCCACTTAAGGATCACCGGCCTCATGTTTCACTGTAGTATCTGTCACTTTTAGCAGTGCCGTGCTGTCAGGACCGTCATCAAAAGCACGGACCTGCATTTAAAACTTTGTATAAATTTATTTCTAGCAGTCTTTTGACCTTCATTTAATAGCGTGTGTCTTGGCTGCGCAGCCTACAGTCATTTGTGGGTTATTATTATTATTATTATTATTATTTTCAGAGGTGGGCATTCCGTCAACATTGACGGAAGGTCTGTCAATCCATCAATGATAGACGTCCATTTTGTTGATGATAAACGATTGACAAGAAATTGACTAAGCGTTGCCGTAAATGGAGCTTTTTTTGCAGGTTAATCCGAGTGAAGTGGGTTTTTGTTATTCAATAACCGGGTCAGTACTAACGAATCATTTTGCGACAAATGCAACTTCTTAAAGAATAGTATAGAATATTTCCGCTTCTTTAATGGGACTAAGCCACACTTTTTCTCCATCAGTAAACAATATACCGTTACCAGAGTTGTGGTACCAAATTTCCAGTTTTGTGTGTTATGATCCGGCATTGTAGAGGTAAGGAGGCTCGGCAGCGGAGTTTGATTAGCATTTAGCTTAAGACATCCTGGCAGCCTTTGTTACGTTACCTCTGCTTGCCTACGGTGCATCATCATCCAGGATGTTGCAAGTGCGGTTACATTTGTACTGTAATCCAAAATTGATTAAATCAACAAGATTATAAAACACAACAGCTTTTTTCCTTTTTTTTTTACCCTGTTGTGTTTAACAATTTAAAAATAAAAGGAGCCAGACTTAGCTCTATTGTGGTGTAAGAATTCACAGTAGGCATTGAAATTACGTTGCTAGTGCTAACGGTTCAGGAGTTATAATGATTAGAAAAACAAGTGTGTTTTCCTGTCGCCGCCGACATCTTTGGATTTGGAGGGTTAAACACAGGGCCTGGCCTGGTGAGTGACGTGGATGTCGGTGAATGAGAGTGTAGAGCTGGCTGGCCGTTAACTGGCTAAACCGTCAGTCAGTCAGTGTGTTGAGTCACTCTGCGTGAGTTGTGGCCTTCGGCAACTTGTGTAGAGAATGTGTATTTAACACAATTGTTTTCTTACTGTTTGCGCAATTAAGTGATTTAAAGTAAACTGACAACTGTTTCTATTCTTGGCCACTTGCGGGAGCATTTGAATATGTTGCAACTAGCAATCGTAGGCTATATTAAATTAGCTAACTTTGATAGGTTACCTTGTTCTGGCTATCATAAATGTATAGTTATGGTACAAATTGTAGTTAATGACCCTAAGTGTGAAATTATTCCAAACATTTGCACATTCTTTTGTCTTTTACAGACTCTTTCCTGCTGGCTTGCCACCACCACATCAACTCATGATGCGTGCGACTGCAGTAATATTATTCCATGTGGAAAAATTATCCTCGCCCAGCTTTGGGGCAAATGTGAACAAGAAATTGAAGAAAAGAAGATGGTCTCATAATTTTTTCCAAGGCTGTATATCCTAATCTGGATATCAATTTATCTAAATTTGGATACACAATGTTGTCCATATCACACAGCACTATTATTTTCTGTCTTTTATGAAACACCCAAGTATTACTCAATAGGTGTAAAAGAAAGAAAAGGAAAACAAAAAAACGGTCACTTGGGTCTTTGGTTCTGCTGAATATTTACACAAAAATCCCAAGGGACATGGCCATGAGTCAGATGCTCACTGCTGGTCTAAAAATAGCATGTTTGCAGTGTGTATAATTTGTCATTTAAACAGCACAGTCCCATCTTAAATCATGAACTAACTACCACTTGAAATCTAATACACACGCACACTATTTCAAATTTGAGTAACAACAAGTAAATGCATTGCTGCATGCATATTATAGAAAAATGAAATGAAAACTGGAAGTGTATTAACTATGTGTTAATAAAAAGCACCTTGATGTTTGTATGGTATTGACACATCAAATGTCGCTTAGTATGCATTTTAAGTAATAGAAATGGGGGGGGGGGAAATCCCTTCACACGAACAGGAAGTTGTTGTTGATGTTTTTTAAAAGAAACTAAACACATTAAAAGCTGCTATTAATCTTTTATTGTTTGTTTATTAAACAAATATATCTGTTTTAATAATTTGGTTCAGGTTTTCCTATGTGGAGTTTGCATGTCCTCTCGTGTGGATTTTCTCTAGAGAAAGGTAGGTTAATTGAAGACTCTAATTCAGCTCTGGGTATTAAATAGCCAGTAGGCCACAACCGGCTGTCCAATGTCTCTGACCAGCCACTTGCAAGGTTGGTATGTAGTCAAAATAAGATGCAAAATAATCTTCTGCTTTAATAAATAAAAAAATAAATGTGTCTCTGTAATTAGCCATAGGAGTTTTTATTTGTGTATACAATATGTCTACGTACACGTGTGTGGACACTGTAAGCGAGCAAGAAGAAGTGCAATGTGTCCTAAAACAAAGACTGTCCTTGCGTTAATGCCAGCATATTTCCTGCACTGTGGATGGAAGAGTGCAATTAACCCCCAAAAAACTAGGACCTGCTAATTAGAGTTGTTCCGATACAGTTTTTTGGTCACCGATACAGATTCTGATACCCAGCTTTGCAGTATCGGTCGATGCCGACACCCAAGTTGTTGTTTTTTCTCAAAATGAAAAAGCTGTCCTGCCATTGGTTCAGAGCATTCAAGGGCCAATAGGATATCTTAGTTTGACATGCAGTGAACATGTCAGACATCAGTGAATGTCGTGCATAAACAAGGCACAAGATGCTGCATCCAAAGTCTTATATTAGCGTCAGAATAAATAATATTGGCATGTTACTTGTTAGTACTCACCAATACCGATACCACTGCCACTATCTACTGCTAATATGATTGAGATCGCACATTAAAAGCACAGAATTAAGTTAAACATTTTTTTGTGATGCTGACGAAATAATGATAATGTTACAACTGTATGTGTATATTTGTACAGTGGAACCTTGGCTCACAAACACCCTTGTTTATGGACAATTTTTTGGACAAGTATTGGTTTGACAGCATCCACGCGGAATGCTCAGCTGTGCTTATTCCATGCGTCACGTATTTCGGATACAGAGTATTATTTTTTTTGCTGTAAATTAGCCTTTACTATGGCTCCCAAGAAACTGAAAAGTGCAAGTGATTTTGGAAGAAAGTGCTGAAGTGGTGTCCGGTGAGCTCTTGCTGGCCATGTGCCGCCACATATTGTTTTTATTGATTTTTTTTTTTTTTATTATGAAAATGTTTAAACACTCTTATTTACAGTACAAGACGTACATAGAGTATTATTGGTTCCTTTGACAGCAGAAATGAAGCGTGCCAATCATTCACTGCTGGTGCACTTAATGGAGCGGCTTAGTACGGTGAAGCGATTTTTCGAACATCACCATTGCGAGAGACAGCACTCCCCGCTGAAGCTGTAATTGACTGACGGGAGGCTACTGGCTCGCCGTGTTCACCACCGCATTGGTCGAGTGCCCCTCCTCATCTGCTCTTTGCTGGGTATCTGTGCCGGACATGGCAAAAGTGACTTGGTTCTAGGGGTGGAAGGGACTCATTCATTGATTTCCATTAATTTTAATAGCAAATTTTGGTTGGTTAACATTTTGGTTCTCAAACCAAGTTGTTTCAGAGGAACAGAGGATCCACTGTAATTTTAACATTATATGACTACTTGTAGTTTTGTTTAATATTATTTATAATTGAAACATACAACATATCTACACAAGTAACAGTTAATGAAAATTTACTACTCTATATAAAGACATTAAATTAATGTGGAACACAATTCAGTTAACCATGTTAGGACGACACTCAAAATATCCTATAGTTTGTGATGTGGCCCCCCAAGTAAAAACAAATTGTCCATCCTTGCTTAAAACTACCAGGGAGCATTTATGGTTGTTTGTTTGTATGTGTCAATGTGTTTGGCTGGCACCAGTCCAAGGTGGACCCAGCCTCTCACTCGAACTCAGTTGAGATACCCGCAACCCTAATGTGTACAAGCAGTAGAGAAAATGGATGCAGCCCAATTAGAAGAAATGTCTGTTTCATCTGTAGGCAGGGTGCACACATCTGTTTGTTGGTTAACTGCAGCATGCCCAGTTTTAAATGTTAGGCTCTCTGTAAATCCCAACATGCAGCAGCAGTCCGTGTCTAAATGTAAATAAAAAGAACAAGATGAAGTGAGGATGGACTCACCCTCTGCAGGGTCACTGTGTACTGCTCCCAGACCGTCTCCTCCATAACCGGGTTCTGCAAAGAGGAAGGCAAGATTGCCATCAGTGATTTCATTTCACTGTATTGTTTAAAAATGAAATGTGTGATGTAATGACAAAGGCACATCATTAGTCTGTTCCGTTGTTACACAACCACAAGCTCTTAAAACAATGAGTTGTCTGCAGAGCTGCATCAGGGCTGATTTTAAATTGTGATATTATGGTACTCAAGACTATTTATTATACGTCTAAGAATTCAGTTTTGTTCTTTTTCAGTCCATGACCAATTGACAAGAACAATGACAATAAATATGAAGACTAATTAATTATACATTAAATGTGAGAATTGAAACAAATTCAGCAACAGCAACAGTTTTTGCAAACCACTTCTAAGTTATGTTTGAACCTCAAAATCAATGATTTGATGTAAAAACTGACACCATTCAATTAACCTTCTTAACTACACTACCATATAGTACTCAACACTGCATGAATTCACTTGTTTCCATAACCAAAAGACTAACAGAGCAATGCCAGCAACTGATAAAAGTTAGCCATTTTACTCAAAACACTCACGAGTCCCTGCAGGATGCGTATGGTTTTGACCGCGTGGGCCCATTTCCTGTGCAGGCTGAGAACAGTCTTCATTTCTGGCACTTTCCTTCTCTTCCTATCGGTGTCTTTGCCTGATCACCGCCAGCGGTGCTCTGGCAAACTGATGTGCGCCACAGACTCCTCCTTGGCCACAGCTGCACAACCACCAGCTGCTCTCTCCCTGCATCTGCCTGCCTGCCTGCCTTTGACGTAAGCGTGATTCTGCTGGCCTACATTCAGCACAAATCCCAGTGTTGGTAGGATGTGTAAACATTCAGACCAACCAACGCCTGTATGGTGGGTGGTGATTAACCTTCTGAGTGTGCATGAGCATCCCAACAACAAACCAACATTTGAGTTTGATTTTATGCTACAGATAATAGAATAAGTTTTAGAGCACCAAACAAACACACGAGAGAGTGACAGTTGAAGTTGGAAGCAAGAAATGTAGGTAGGGTTACAAAAAAAATTTAACCTACGAAAAAATTTGCTCAGTGACATTATAGGACTTGGCATTAACCCTCATCATGACCCACTTTTCTGATCATTTAGCCAAGAAGGGAACAAACAGTAGCGGGGAAACTGTGCAGACCATGTGAATGATAGAGATGAAACTTGATTCCATGTCGTGATATAGTTACAGTCAACAGTCTCTATAAATTTGTGTCAAATCTGAATTGTCGTTCATTGACTTGACTCATTTTATTTTAACTTTGCCTGTGATGTAGTTACTGCTACAATAAATCGATTAATACCACATGATTACACCGATCACGACACAAATGTTTAAAGCAGGGGTGAAACGAGTCTGAGTAATTTAAATACCTCGGTTTAAAAAAAAATGCTTGAGGAATATTTTCTGGTTCGGGTACCTATTTATTTGGTGTGCAACGTTAGGAAGACAAGACAAGCCAGCAGTGCATCAAGAACTTGCTATGCATGATTGTAAGATGCCAATGTGGTCAAAGGCCAATTTCAAAATTCAATCTTCCCAAATACAGTAATACTCAGACATCAGTGCCAAGTTGGTATGCTTTTATTTTGAAGTTGTTCCTGGCTAGCGTGTGATGGCGGGTGATTTGACTCGTCTTCCCGACTGGAAGTTGGATAGTTGGATCTAGGGCTGAACAATATATTGCTTTGGGATTAAATTGGGATCTTAGACGGCGCAATTTTGTGTTCGGCTATGCTGCTTTTTTTTTTTTTTTTTTTTTTGCGCTCTTATCCTCCAAGGCAAGCTGACCAATCAGCAGCATGCTACTGTGGACAGGTCACACTTATCAGCTCTGAGCTGGCTAAAAAAAAGTATTGTGTCTACCCGTACTTCCGCAAGTCTTTTCTTTCGCAGCTGCTTGAGAATGCTAAATGCTAAGCTAGCTTGCTGCGCACCATGCAGCTCACTCCTCCAAGTAACTGCTCCTTGGCTCCATGGTGTCAAATAAACTGCCCTTCTAATTACTAGCGATTGTACTAAGGCGGACGAGATTCACACAGCATGCAACCAAATTTCCCTCTAAACGGCACACTTGCACACTGCTCTCACACTTTCAGCATACAGCAAATGTATACAGCATATTAAAAAACAACAAAACTGAGCTGCACTGGCATTTGCACTTTCACAACCTGCCTCATACAAAGATATTGAAAATTGTATTTGGCACATGTGGTTGATGCAGCAGGATAAAAAATGTGTCAAAAATAGACAGAAAATGGTGAACGTGTGGGAGCATTTCAGACTGAAATGGGCACCATATCATCATGTAATCATTGTCACATGGACCATGGTCTTCACCAAAGACCTCTATTAGTTAATTGTAACTCATCAATACGTGGTTTCTTTTCAGTGATATTAATGTACCGAACTAATATCACTACAGTAGCCCCGTGTAGGGCTTTGTCTCTTCTAATTATGTGACTAAGGTCGATTTGTGGCTTGTTTATTACCATGCATGGTGTCAAGTACAGTACAATATACGCAATCTTGTAACGCCCGTACCACTTATTGATATCCGGATATTAAAAAAATATATAAAAAATAATAGTACATATCTAAAGTTTTACCCGTTAGGGGTTAGGGTTTGCCAACAGAAAAAAACAATATGATCACTTTTGATTGTGGTGTTGTGAAATTGTAACCAAAAACTATTAACTTTATTAACTCATGACCTAACCTTTGTGAGATAAAGCTTGATATGAGTAATTGTAGTGTGCACTGTTCTACATAAAATGGGAAAAATACTCATTTGGGATTTTATAAAATGGAGTATGACTACATACATGCTAGACTAGTTTGAGCATGGCACAGTAAAAACAAAGACAAGAAATAAAGAATAAATGAGGACATTTCCAAGTTCCAATGTTTTCATTTTAACACTACTTTGCACTTGTAGGCTATTGTAAAAACAATAGAGTGTGGAAGGAAACGCCACGCCTACAATACAATTGAAAGGAATTTCATTCCGGAGCAGCTACAAAGAAACAACAAGATGAAGTTCAAATGAATAAGCAGCATGCAACCCAAAAGCTTTTGGCAAATGGTTCAATCAGACACACACATCTACTATGATGCGATACGATTGTGTTGGCTGCTAGCAGGCTGGCTTGCAGGATAAGCAGTAGCTTCCCGAGTTTAGACCATTATATAACACAACTATTTCCCCCAATGAGGGGGAAGTAGAGGGCAGAGTTCAAGTACAGGGTCACCCTTTTAAAGACAAAGAGTATTATAGAGGATCTTATTCTGCACATATGGAAAACCACTTACAACAGAATGGAAGATATTTGAACACCATCTATTCCAAACAATCTAGGTCTTAACCTCTGGTTGTGTAAAATTATTACAGATATTGTACAGCATGATAACAACACACATATGAACAATGGATAACAATTTGAGAAAGTAACATTTCAATATTCACTCTAATGTAAATCTCAACACTTCATGAGAAGCTCTTGTCAGTAGGGTGTTAGTTCCTTCTAACCAAATACATTGCTTTCTCAAGTCCTGTGTGACACATTTTTGTAACAATTATATGAATTGTAGCACATTCTTGCTAGAACTTGTGTTGTGTGCATGTTGGAATTACCGGTACATGTAAATTATTCTAACCCTCAAAAACAATTACATATATCTTGACGAATCAAAATGTAAATGGATGTCCATTTTCAACGCATCCCGTTACATAAAGTCATCAGCATCTTCAAGTGCAAGCAAGCACGGTTGATATGGCTTTGACCAAGACTCCTCATTAAGCATAATATCCTCATTGAGCATAATATTTTATCACAAAATAAGTGTTCTTTCCTTTACAAGCACAACAATGCATACAGAATAAATTGTGTAGAAAATATTGTCCGAGGCTGCCCCTTGCTGGTGACACCGCGTAGGGCAAGGAAGGATGCTAGTCGTGACATTAGTTGAAACAACTAAACCATCGCTTTTGGAAATGTGTAATGTAACCTTTAATTTGCGCTGGACTACAAATACTAGGAAGGATTACACAAATTGCATTAATGTATTTAACAGACCATCACATGCCGGCTGCTTAGGAGCTTATCAACGATTAAACAAAACCCAAATGTTAGACCATTAGCAGCAAGTTAGCACTGCTTAAAAATACCCGTAGTGGTGTACAGTAGACCACTCACTCACAATCGACTGTATATTAATGCGGTACACAGCAGGTGCAACAACGCCCAGTATGACTTCGCGTTTCCTTCAGATTACCTGCTGTATTACAACGCTACCGTGATACAATAGTAGTAGGCCTATCTGTAAACATGAATACATCAGTGCTTTAAAACGAACACCACCACGGATACACGTAGTACTTACACTGAAATATTGAGTAGCATATCTGCCCAGGGAGAGCAGACCCCCTCCGTTCACAGGCATCACGCACTTAGCAATGGCTCAAGATTTCCGAATCAGCAGGCTCCCACACAATATTACGCGTTCTAAAGCGAACGGATTTCAGTCGTGAAACCTGAAAATGCCCTTCCCAAATTACATTCTGGGATTAGAATAACTAAAAGAAAGAAAAAAGTTCGCGGTCGTGCAAAAAGTAGCACCCACCGAGTACGCTTGGTTCGGGACAGATCATACCAAATGGCGGAGAGCAAGGGGGAGTAACAAAATACAAACTAAATGGTCCAGTGTGTCAACAAACTAAATGTAATGTTTTACATCGCTGCCCACCTGTAAATGCATATAGATTAAAATGATTGCCATAAATTATGAACACCGTATAATCTATGAAAAAGAGCGTAAGGTGCTGAAGACTACAATGTCGCCGGGATGGAGCAGTCCAAGATTCGCATTGATTTAAAGGTAACTTGCTGTGAGCCTTTCAGACAGGAAACACAAACAAGCAATATTAAACAATTATTATACACACATACACAATGGGCACCCGAGGGCAGCCAATTACATTGTGTGTTCTACCTATCTTTCGTAATAACAAATTGAATTGCTTTATTGTTGAATGATTACAATTTAATTAACATTACTGTAACAGCCTCTACAACTACTGTATGCTATTTTGCATCTTAACTGCATTTGGATTTGATTCCCTTACTGTATAGTTGTGTATGTCACAAGAACATGAATGAGGAGACTCAGAACAACCCGGTTACACATCATGACAATAATATTTGGATGAAGTTAAGGTCATCCAAACTTGGTCCAGGTCAGACAGACCCAGAAAAATAATAAAGAGCCATTGAATAAAAACACCCAATACTTTGTGTGGACCGGGTTAAATTTGTTGCATTGTATGCGTTTGTGTTTCATTATCTCAGTATTATCTTCAGCACAAGGTTAAGTACACACAAAACATTTTTAAAAAACTCTCTCATAACAAATGTTATGTTTCCAATCGCATAGTTTACATAGTTTAACAATTCACCACACAGAGGCATTCAATTAGTCCACTCTAATGAAGATCAGGTTCTTAGGCCTCAATAATTCCCGTAGTCAGACAGTGAAATGTCCAGGCAAAGGCATGTCTCTGTTTAATTATCATCATGCATGCCACAGACAATTTGTGTTCAAATAAAGAGCGTGAAGTCTAGGAACTACTGAATCACACACACAAACTCCAATTCCAAGCAGTGTGCCGGAAAGGAGGCGGCTTTGTTTATTTTTAGAACAAGTAAAAAAAAAAAAAAAAAAAAAAAAAAAGAGAAGAAAAAAAAAGAAAAACAAACCAATGCATGTATCTCTTAGCCTGTCATTTGATGGGATTATAAAACAAAATGTTTCATAACATAATTTATTACATCTACACACAGTAGAGGAGAAAAACACAGAGCTGAAATTGATGCAAGTGTCAGATCCCAAAGGTTGATGAGGAATGGGAGACAACATTTCAACATCGTTCAAGAATGCAGTCTTGGAGCACGCTTAAAGGGAAAGTCAAGTGAGAAACGTTATGTTGTAGCGCTCCCATTATTCTAAACATGGTCTTGTGATTAATACTATGTTTGTGGAATATGAATTCACCCATTTTTGTTCATCTCAGGGGGTGGCCATTTTGCCACTTGCTGTTGAAAATGACATCACAGTCAGTGCTTAAGGGCTCATCTTACAAACGTCACGAACAAACCCAGAACACAGGTGACGGTCGTTACCTGAGCCCAGCAAGTGACAAAATGGCCAACCTCTGAGATGGATAAAAACAGGTGGATTCATCTACTTAATTCATATTCCACAAAGACAATATTAATCAGAATGCAATGTTTAGACTGGTGACATGACTTCCCCTTTAAGATCAGCCAAGCATCCATTTGAGTCACGCAACCCACATTTTGCCCCATCTGACTTGACGTACCATCATAATAGCCGAAAAGCTGCGTGAAGAGAGGCGACGAAGATACAAGTAATGGGCTTCCCGGGACCAGCAGAACTTGCGGTTGGACTTAAAAAGAGCAGCAGCAGTCTGGTCAGATCCAGGCTGATCTCTGTGAGAGAAAAATCGCATGACTTATAACTCTACGATTTACAATTTTACACATACAAAATTAATATAAAATTCAGGAAGACAAAATCTACCTGTTTTAAACCATCTCAGCGAGACAGCCATTTTGCCAATTCATGTCAAGAAGCGACCAATCACGGCTTAACCTTTTTCTTTAGCTGAGCCGTAATTGGTCATTACCTGAGCCCGAGAAAGTGTGATGCCATTTTCAGGGGGCAGCAAGTGGCAAAATGGCTGCTGTCTGAAATGGATCAAAACAGGTGGATTTTGCTGCTTAACTCATATTCCACAAATGCAATATAATCAGAATGACATGTTTAGACTAGTAGGGGAACATCAAACATATTATAAAGAACATTTTTGGGTCGATTTCACATTCAAACTAACAACATGGTTGCCAAAAGAGAGGAGTTAGTTGTATGCACCTCGTGAAATACGTCAAATGTTTACACTCCCATTAGTGGCTAATTGCTAACGCCAGAGACTTGTGCCGTATCAATGTAAAATGACAGTGTAATTAACTAGCGGTTTCTTGGCGTCCTTAATTAGCGATTGAATATGATTTCGGGATGGTGTTGTGTTGATGTTGGTTGTTGAGAAAGGACGAGTCAACTTAGACGACAGGCCACCACATGCTGCTAGTGTCAACTAAAAAATAGAAGCCTAGCAAGGCTATTGCATTGACATCCATGTATTATTTGGTAGGCTTTTATTTTGAAGTTGGCCTTCGCAACGCGGGGTGCCTAGCTTGACGCGTCCTCGAGCTTTATCCGAACGCATCATGGCTCAAAGATTATCTGTTGCATTACTAATTAAAACATGCACTCACGGCGTGCAACCGGATGAGATTTTTTTTTTTTTAACCAAACACTGTAAAGTTGGCCGCATTTGAGGTAAATTGGTCGAAGTGTCGAGCCCTGCTGTCTGCTCGCCTTTTTCACTATCCATGTGGTGTAACGCTGCGTGGTTAGACTCCTCTCCTCTCCTCTCCTCTCCCTTCCAGCCTCCAACTGTTTTATTTAGAAATTTGAATTACCCGCCATTCTTAAATCGTATCCGCCGCTCAGGAGTGAATGTAATGGAAACCTGGTAGAGGTACGTTAATATGGCAAGGAAATAAAATAAAAATAACTGGTATAGATCAGTTTGTGGAAAATTTCCTGTATGGTTTTAAGTGGTAGAATCCAAATTAAATATTTTGTGTTCTTATCCTATGATAAGAACAGTATTCACTTTTGACTGGCATTAAAAGGTAGTTGTGGACTGTAGTGGTGTAGAACCGGGATTCAGAAAATAATTATAGTGGTCAGAAGCCACTCTGTTTGGAACTTGAGTCAATATTTGTAAAACGTTTAAGTACACAGTATAAGGGTACAGATGGAATGAAAACATACCGGTTTAAAAAGTGGAAGGACACAAGTTTTAAACAGTACGTGATATATGACACCTGAGCAAATCTATGATAAGTCAAACGTGTCAACCAGCAACGTTTTTACACGACAGCTGACCGTTTCATATTTGAATAAAAAAATAAAAAAATTACTGAAAATATACCTGCTGTTGTTAGCCCAAGATGATTTTTTTTTTTAAATGCCAAGGCCCCTGTAAGTAAGACGGATCTCTTTTTTACAGCATACAAAAATGTACAAAGCTGTAATATTTATTCTTTTTAACCAATACCCACTCAGCTTGGTAAAGTGCAACTTTAGCAACTGCTAGCAAATAGCAACCCATAAATTCCTTGCTGAAAAATACCCACAGCTGCATTAAACAAGCTTCAAGAAACACACCAAGTGTTCAGGCAGATATACACTCCCCTCCAAAATGAACACTGAAGCCAATAGTTTTGCTGTAAATTGAAAACAATTGGAGTTTGACAACAAATATGAATAAGGCAAAACATTTCAACATTTTGTTTACAGGTAATTAACCTGATTCTGGTACACAACTTAAATAATAGAACTGTAATATGTAACTAAACATGGAATTTTTAGGCAAGCACATACTGTAGACGGATAGATTCAATTGAAAAAAGAATGCATTTTTACTAGTGAGAAATCTTTGATGACTGCAGTCTATTTTCAATAGCAGTACCAGTGATCTGCATGTCCAATAAAAACAGTTCCAAACTTGTGTGCTCCCAGTTAAAACTAGTGTGATCTGATTTCTTATGCTATCCAATAACCAACATGATTTGAGACTGATACTGCAGCATTGTTTTGTGGGTGAGGCGAGCAGAATGCATGATAGAACCTGCTGCCTTTCAACAAACAAACTTGTCCAAGTATGAGGAAAGGCTACGCATCTGTAGCTACAGTGCTTCTCAAGGCTCAAAGTAAGCTTACAAGACATTGTGCAGTGACTAGCTCTGAAAATGTCATTTGCTCACAGTTAGAGGCACTATTGTTGTCGGACCTGTCATGTCTGGGTAGAGCTGGCTTTGGTTGAGGGCCCCGATTGGTCCTGAGTGGATGCCTGCCCTTCCGCAGGCTGACCAATCCGGGCCCTCAGCCACTTGTGCCTGGCCCCAGGTGTGACTAATCCCCTAATTAGTGTGGGTGCATTTAATTCCCGGGTGGTGATCAGCCCCTTGTGGGATCATTGCCGATTGTCACGGTCACCCCCGGAGTTTGTTCTGTCGTTTTGATTTTGATTTTGATTTTGAGTTTGTAAAATAAAGCACGCCAGTCTCGCCTGCACTCCTGTTGTGGTTCTCCTGCCTCCCTGCATTTTGGGTCCTCACACGCCGACAGACACCACGCCGCTCCTTGGCCGGACCGTGACAGAATGATCCCACCATAAACGGACCCAGCGGATCAAGAGGCAGGTACCGTTCCTGTTTTGGCGGTGCGCATGCAGCGCCCGCTTCCAGTTTCCAGCGGCGGGTGGGGAGCGCCCGTGGCCAGTTCTGGCGGCGCTCGTGCAGCGCTTGTTGCCGATGTTTCTGGCGGCGCTCGTGTAGCGTCCGTTGCCAGTGTTCCCGGCGGCGCTGATGGCAGCGCCCGTGCCGATGTTTCTGGCGGCGCTCGCGGAGCGCACGTTGCCAGTGTTTCCGGCGGCGCTGATGGCAGCGCCCGTGCCGATGTTTCTGGCGGCGCTCGCGGAGCGCACGTTGCCAGTGTTTCCGGCGGCGCTGATGGCAGCGCCCTTGCCGATGTTTCTGGTGGCGCTCGCGGAGCGCACGTTGCCAGTGTTTCCGGCGGCGCTGGTTGAGCGCCCGTTGCCAGTTCTGGCGGCCCCCGTACAGAGCCCGCTTCCAGTTCCGGCGGCGTACGTCCTGCGCTGCAGCCCCTGGCATCATCGCCTGAGCCGCTGCAGCCCCTGGCATCATCGCCTGTGCCGCTGCAGCCCCTGGACTCTACGCCGGAGCCTTCATCCGGGTCCCACTACAGACGGTGACTTTGTTTAGGACGTCTGGGATCCGTCCCTTAAGGGGGGGGTACTGTCATGTCTGGGTAGAGCTGGCTTTGGTTGAGGGCCCCGATTGGTCCTGAGTGGATGCCTGCCCTTCCGCAGGCTGACCAATCCGGGCCCTCAGCCACTTGTGCCTGGCCCCAGGTGTGACTAATCCCCTAATTAGTGTGGGTGCATTTAATTCCCGGGTGGTGATCAGCCCCTTGTGGGATCATTGCCGATTGTCACGGTCACCCCCGGAGTTTGTTCTGTCGTTTTGATTTTGATTTTGATTTTGAGTTTGTAAAATAAAGCACGCCAGTCTCGCCTGCACTCCTGTTGTGGTTCTCCTGCCTCCCTGCATTTTGGGTCCTCACACGCCGACAGACACCACGCCGCTCCTTGGCCGGACCGTGACAGGACCTCGTCACAATAAAAGTTTCTTGACAGCTGAAATGTATAGTGATTTTTATTTTTGAGGTGCCGCAGGAAGCGTGTCACGACGTGACGGACGTGTCATCCTTCTTCCTTCTGTACCTTAAGGCTTAGCATATTTTAGCATTTTAGCAAAGAGTCCATCCACATCCTCGCCTGGAACTGTTTTGACAACTTTGACAAGAGTGACATTAATCAAAAATAACAGTCGAGATTTGCCGAAAAACGGCCGCCATGAAGAGCGATTTGTTGACAATCCTGTCCCACGAAGAGCCATATTGCGACTCCACAAGCACCATAACAGCGATAAAGATACCGGTAAGTAATAGCGACACGCTCGCCTAGTGTAATTGATAGCGCCAACAATTGTATTTCTCTTATTTCACGAGTGCTAAACATGTGAAAAGTGTTGAAAGATATATGCTCATACTTATGGAGGCTATGGAGTGACATTTGTATGTGAATGGTGCATGTTAAGCCTAGAGTTGGACAATTTTCTGACATAAATCAATCATTAAACACATCTTTATATGTGTAAAATTATAAACTTAAGATATATCACCATACTCTCATATTTGAAAATGTACAAAAGTTATATTTTTTCAGAGAGATATAGTAGTAGTTATGGCCATTTTGGCCATGATAGCATTGGCAATTTTTTGTATCTATTATTGATTATTTTAACCCGCAACAATCATAAAAAATGCCCGGGAAATCCTGGAGGGACTGGCTAGGACTGTCTACAAATCACCTATAGATGACATATGTGCCACAAATCACTATCTATCCAGTAGTTATTTTATTTGTATTATTATTCTGATTGCTGTAGTAACTAGCAGTGGTAGAACATACATCACCACTCCAAATTTAATGAATAATAATAATAATAATTATTATTATTATTATAATTATTGTACAGTATGATGTGTCATATTATAGAGTGAGGCATTTGTGTGACATAAATACAACAAATAATAATAATAATAATAATAATAATGAAAACACCCTATATAGCCTGGACGTGATTTGAATTCCTTGTATAAAAATATAATAATCATAATCATCATAATAATAATATATATTTTTTAAATACAAATCAAAATAGTTTGATATAAAACTTTTTTTAAGTAGTGAATGTAGTTACTTAGCCTGGTAACAAGTTACTTTTATTATGAAGTAATACTATTCACTATCAATTACTAAACTTCGTTACTTTTTAAGCAAGTAATGCATAACTATAACTGATTACTTTTTTTAAATAACGTTTCCAACACTGCTGATTAGCTAAGATGACCTGATTTTAAAATTTAAACTGGGGGACAATACAATTTAGGTGAAAATCAAATACAAATAATTTCTCCCAAAATATATTGCAATCGCAAGTCAATCTTCACCAATGGTTTGGTTGACAGTTCAACAGCGCTAAACAAGGCAATGCACTCACCAGTCACCATTATCCAACCTTTTTTGCTCAGTCACGACAGCTATTGGAAGCTGGCTAATTACTACAAACTAATTCACATTGTGTAGATTTTTTAGCTCATTTATAAACGTAAATTCCTTTGAACGGCTGGTCTCAGTGTTCAGTGTTTTAAGACCTATCCATTTTTAGACATATTTTTCAAAAGGTGCTACCTTGGACCATTTTTAATACAGGCACATCTGAAGTAAACTGTGTGTGTTGAATGTGTGATTACAGACGTGTCAAAATAGGTGGTCATATACCGGTGTATGAATTACATTAAGCCAAGTTTACAAGAAACTCAAGGAGTTGACATGGTTTGTGAATTCTGTCTTTTTGCCCATTAAACATACAGAAGCTGTAGTGTGGAGTTTATTACCATTGTTAGGTGTCATATGGCACAAGCTTCCCTGTGTTAATCTGGCAGCTAATACTACCAATGAAAAGTAAGCACTTTAGGACAGGCTTTGGTTTCTTCCATATTCCAGTCAACTGCAATGTTGTAACACTGAGGTTGGGAGTGATGGTGTGTCCCTCTTGCAAAGTAATCTGGGATGTGTCGAGATAATATTTTTTATGTACAACATTGCCACTGACTGGATGAACAGGAAAAACCTTCTAAATTTAATTATTAGCAACCTTCTTAATTTAATTATTAGTACAGTATAATTATGAGTCGTAAGTCACTAATTACAAGCCTAGCAGATGTTTGTACACTTGTACAACAGACATGCTACAGTACATAACATTTACTTGCATGCCAAAAGACACAAAGTACTGCAACTCACCCAGGGGGTCTCCACAGTTTCCTGCCCGGTGGAAGAAGCTCTCGTTTGTTCAGGGGTACAATCCCCATTGCTGCTTGCATGATCGTAATGAACTTCTTAAACTTCATCTTCTAATACTCCTCCAACGCAGAGAGCATCACACAGATGGCCTCATCGATTAGCAGTGTCCCATTTTCTAACAAAGACCAGAATCATCTCCACATGCTTTCTCATCTTCTTCTGCATTACAAAAACTCAAAACTCGTTCTTGCTGTTTCAACGCATTAAGTGCCTCTAGAACAGCGATGTTGCTGTGGCGTGACTACTACGAGTACCGTCCCCAACCGCACAGTCTGACAGATGTCCTTTTGGCTTCTACCAGTGATGAAGGATCAAAGGAAAACAAACGGCCACGTTCCTGCCAGGCGGTGGGCCGTCCGAGAGAGGATGACAGCACGTCACTCTTACATAATTGTGGAGCTTCTCTGAATATTAGACTAATGAAAACACAGCTTCTGCCATCACAGCGGCTGCTGCCGTAGGGATAACTGTGGAATTAAGCCCTTGACAGATCATGCATGCTCCCCGCCCCCTTCTCCTCTAATCCCTCAACCAGGCTAAGTCTTCTCACCATTTATACCCAGACTGAACCATACTACCTCACACTCGCAACTCCTCAGCTGAGGCTGACCCTGTATAGTGGGTTAACTCAGGACAGAACTTAATCTTTGAGTGATTGAAATGTTAAATGCAAATTTAAATGAACAAAGAATGATATGAGCATACAAAACACATTTTGAGAACATCGATAGGATTTTGAGAACATGATAATTATTTTTGAGCACGGAGCTGCATTTGAATATGCCCACACTGAACTATGTGATCCATCCAACCAAAGCAATTTCTACACAGCTTATCCTCACAAGAGTTGCAGGTAAGCTGGAGCCTAGTATCCCAGATTACTTTTGGCAGGCGGGGAACATCCTCAAATGGTGGCCTGCCAGTTGCAGGGCAGATATGGACAAACGATGATTCCCACTCACTCAAAAGGCAATTTAGAGTTTTCAATGAACCAAACATGCAAACATGGGAAGAGCATGCATACGCCATAAAGAAGGCCAGAGCCTGAATTCCAACTCTAAGCCTCAGAAAAGTGAGGCAGGCGTGCAAACCACTCAATCACCGTGCCACTGCATAAGTGGTAGACTTGTCATAAACAGAGTCTACAAGCTACAAATGCCAGGCTTTTGTGATATGAAGAAAAAAAGAAACCCAGTGTAATTGTTCCAAAGACTTTCCACCATTAATGAACAAACAAACATGTATCATCAAGCAGAGAAAACAAGGCACAACAGTGACGCCACATCAACCGTACCAGAGCATCCGGAATTGGTGTCAAGATCGGACGGAACGACCCACCCAAACTGTGACAACTTTTAACTAGGGATCACTTGGCTCCTGCATCAATGAACAACACAGCTGGCTGGCTACCTTAGAGAACTGACGCAAATTATTATTGATCATCAACATTTGAAACGCACCGTGTGGCTCTGGCTCCGCATTCCGCGGCTGGAGTGGCCTGTCGCTTTGCATGGTGTAAGAATATTACATATAAGCGGAGAAAAAAAACATTGCTAACTCCCTAAGTGGAGCGAAGAGAAGATCAAACTCCATCATTACCATTCTGAATCCCACAAATGTTTTAATTTGTCTGTGATCGATGGTCACTCTTTATGTTACATTTACATGCGCATGTACGTGGATAGGTTCCCGGCGGCCACAGCAATCCCATTTCAGGCTACGAGGGACAAAACAGGATAAATGTAAACAACACAGCCAGTTGGGATGGACAAACGTGGCAGGCCTTGGTCGCCTGGCCACATTTTGAAACAGTCAAAAACATTTGCAGAGGTAGTCATTCGCAATGCAGATGTAAAAACCCAATCTGTAGTAAAACAGGATGAAAACAACAAAATGTGACAATCACAGTGTATACATCTCACAGTCTTCTGCTGCACTTAGTGCACATATACCACATTTTGTGGCCATTTGTGACCAGATCAATACAACACATTGTATTTTGCTACAGCCTGATACAGCACACACAGTCTTGGAAGGGGAGTAAAACCCACAGGAGGGCTTTATTCCATTCCGCTGTAACCACAAATGTGCTCCAAATTTGCCCAGCGTCCATGTTTGATGACACTACTGTCACACAAGCATTCAGACCCCCTTTGAGAAACACTTTTTTCAAGCAAACAACAGGCAATTTATCTAACCAGAATAGGAGATGTTCAACCTCTCGGCGCCAAGACTGCAAGTGAATTGCCCTAGCAAGATGCAGCCACAGGCCGATTTGACCACCACCCTTTCTAATTTGTGAGCATGTTGCACATAAACAATAAAGAAAGTCGATCCAAAGAGAAAAACATAACCAGAGTGTGAAAGTGAGGAATTAGCTATGATGAAGTCCTCTTTGGCCCTCCAGTAGAAGTCTCGGGCCTGAAACAGGAATGGCTTAACCATGGATACAATTTGACAAAAATGATTTAAAAGTCTGAATATAGCCAATTTGAAATTTATGAGTTAGAGCCTTGTAAGTATTGAATTCTCAAAATTCAACTTGAACTCACATTTATAAATGGCACTTAAAATTTGGGTATGCAGTGATTGAAATTTGTTGTTGACAAAAGACCAAATGAGTCAAGTATCCTTTTAAATGAGCATTTATTCTTTGTCTACTTCTGTTTACTTAAATCTGCAAAGCATTTATTCAAACAAAAATTAACTTTAAACTGTCTGTCTCTGCCTTCATGTACTTGCTTATGGGTTTATGCCACCCGCCGCACTGTTCTCAGACATGTTATGGCTTGACTGTTTTGCACACACACAGAAACACATGCATGTACTTGTCAGTCACAAAACCGTTATGCAACATTACATGTCATTTTTTAATCATGTAAATTTGTAAAACAAGCACACAAACACACACACACAAAAGTGAGCACACTCCTCACATTTCTGCAGATAATATCATTTCATGGGCAACATGGAAGAAATGACACTTGACAATTGACACATTGAAAAGTAGTCATTGTGCAGCTTATATAAATAACACTGTGAAGTGTGAATGTATTGTTCCTTCAATATAACTCAAAATACAGCCATTGATAGCTAACATGACAACAAAAGTAAGTACACCCCTAAGTGTAAATGCACAAAGTGTCAGTATTTTGTGTGGCCACCAGCAATGCCTTAACTCTCTTGGGCAATGAGTTCACCAAAGCTTCACAGGTTGCCACTGGAATCCTCTTCCACTGCTAACAACGATAATTAGTCGATAAACGACTGACATTAGCTTACTTATCGTTCTTTGTGCAACTTGTGTAACCAAGTTTGAAGTTGTTGCCTCAGTGATCTAATCTTGGACATAATGCAATTCATTTTTTGTTAATCACCTCATAGTTTTTATACCCAAACAAGTAGTGGTGTAACAGATAACAAAAGTCGTGGATCGGATTGTTTAAAAAATAAAAAAAATGAAATGAAATCAGATCAATAGAACTTTGTCTTAATTTATTTTACAAAATGCTTTTGCCCATTACATTTTATAAAATATATAGAAGCTCAAAATGTCTAATATGGTCGTTAGGATTTAGGAACACAACTTTAAGTGCAATATAAACAATTATTTTATACATGGTCCATGTATAAAATAACAAGGTATCCTGCCTTACGTTATATTGCACTCGTAGTGCACTTGAAGTTGTGTTTCTAAAATCCAAATGGCCATATTGGACATTTTGAATGTTTTTTGTTTTGTTTTTTAAAGCTAGTGTTTTAAAAAATAATTAGAAATGAAGGTAAAGTTCTATTTATTTATTTTTAATAATGAAAAATACATCTAAATTCAATTTAAGGCACATTCCCTTCATTTAAACATGGAGAGTGGATTACAAAAAAGCATAGCTCCACAATATTGAAAACAATAAGAAAAGCAAGCGAGCCAAGCAACAGCTGTTAAACTACAGTTGGTAGCAAGGCACCCAATGCTAACGCTAACAGTAGCTACTAGCCACGAACACCGGAGACTTGTACCGTATCGTGCAATGATGGCGTAATTAACTGAGGTTTTTCATGTCCTGAATTAGCTATTTAATATACTTTTAGGGTGACATTATGATAATGGCGGTAGAAAATATGTAATTTCAATAAAAATGTCGATAATGCAAGCCAAAATGTCAAAGCGAAGTAGTCAAGCTGACGTTCACGCCACCATGCAGGCAAACTTCAAAGTAAAATCCACCAAGGTTGTTGCATTGGTGTCAATGTATTATTTGGTCAGCTTTATTTTGAAGCTTGCCTTTGCGTAGGCAGCATGTGTTTGCGCTTTTGTGGCTTCCCTGACATGTCTGAATGACCGCGCTGTGTCAGCCCAGCTTGCGCACACACACACACACACACACACACACACACACACACACACGCACACACACACACACACACACACAGAGAGGAACTTACTTGTTAACATACATTTCAATATTTTTGTTTTGGTGGAAGAAGCAAGTCTTTTCAAGTTAAAGGGCTCAAGACCAAGTGAAGTCACAATTCATTGTTGGTAAAGTCCAAGTGGAGTTGGAAGTCTTTTAACATTTTGTCAAGTCGAGTCTAAAGTCGTCAAATTCAGGACTCGAGACTGACTCGAGTCCACGCCTCTGGAATCTATGCTCCTCCACATTTTGCCCCAGAGATGCTCAATAGGGTTTAGGTCTGGAGACGTGGTTGGCCAGTCCATCACATTTGCCTTCATCTTAAGACAGTGGTCATCTTTGTGTTTGGGATGATTATCATGTACATTACCCGACAGCATGCTCTGTTTCAGTAGGTTTTGTCATTTGTGGTTCCATCAATGAACTGTAGCTCCCCAATGCTGGTAACACTCATGCAACACTCATGCAGACCTCAGACCATGAGACTCCCATCACCATGCTTGACAGTAGGGCAAGAGTCACTTCTCTTTTTACTCCTCACTTGGATGTCGCTACACACGCTAGACACCATCTGATACTGAACCAAAGAAGTTCATCTCAGTCTCATCAGACCACATGACATGATTTCAGTAATTCATGTCCTTAGTCTGCATGTAGTCAGCAAACTGTTTGCGGGTTATCTTGTGCATCATCTTTAGAAGAGGCTAACTTCTAGGTAACCTTGCTCACAAACTCCCAAGAATCCATTCTTGTACCGTTCCCATTGATTTCCACCGATAGGAACCACTGGTGGTTCGGACCAATCACAGAGCGTATTTGGGGGCGGGATATGCAGCTGTGACGAATACAAAAAGCGCCGAAGCCGTGGGAAGAAACAAACCAAACATGGCGACACTGGTGGACGAATGTGTGGACGCTGCAATTAATTCTGTTCTCGCTGGTTTAGTCTCTTGTATCCGCATATCAACATTGCAAAACCAACAACATAAACTCAACGCCATGATATCAGCTAGTCACAACAGTCGCATGCGGTGACGACATTTTCATTCTTTGCCGTGAGTGGTCAAAACAAAAGTTAGGTAGACGTGCACAAGATTCTGCTTCGTCCAATCAGCTCGAAGTGTTGTACAGTATGCCCCGCCTTTCCGCAGCAAATCAACGCGGAACAGTCCCAGACTGATATTGTGGAGAACTCCCTCGAGTGAAGCACAAATCAATCTGACTATTGCCAGGTTACCTTCTGGGATGACTGCCATGCAAATTTTCCAAGCACAACCTCTAGATGCGCACTCAACTTCTTTGGCCAACTATGGCGAGGCTTGTTGTCACAGTAACCTGCCCTGTTAAACCGCTGGATGGTTTTGGCCACTATGCTGCAGCTTAGTTTCAGAGTATTAACAATCTTCTTATAGCCTAGAACAGGCTTTTCCAACAGGTAGTTTACTTGCAGCGTAGTTCGAGTAGCTCACAGACAAATTTTGAATCTGAACGTTTCCGTTGCGGAATGATATTCAGTCATTCAGACATGTCACGGAAGCTGGAAACAAACTCAATGTAACACGCCGCCTACGCTAAAGCTAACTTCAAAATAAAGTGTTCCAAATAATACATTCACAGCAATGCAATTAGCCTTAAAAGACTTTTACTTTGAATCTGGCCCACATCGTGGTGTGATGGCTAACTTGACTTCCATGTTTCAGATTTCTTTCTCATAGTTTTTATTGACATTACATAGTTGTGAACTTGCGAACCCACATCAACAAAGCTATTCCAAATTCATATTCAATCACCAATTTAGGATACTAAGAAACCGCTACTAATTAATTACTCCATCATTGTATGGTACGGCACACATCTCCAACGTCAGTGGCTAGCAGCTAGTTGTTAGCATTAACGAGTGCCTTGCTGGTAACAGTGCATGAGTTTGACAGCTGGTACCTTGCTTTCTAAACTTGTTTTTCACTATTCTGGACCAAGGTTACTTTGTGATTCACTCTCCACTCACTCCATTCACTCTCTTCGTAATTAGTTCGCTGCTGTTTTGCTTTTCTGAAAGTAGCTTGGAAGTGGAAAAAGGTTGGAGACCCCTGGCCTAGCATCATCATGTAGAGCAACAGCAACAGTTCTCTTTTTCAGATATCAGAAAGGTTGTTGCCATGAGTTGCCATGTTGAACTTTAAGTTCTTCAGAACTTTCAGCAGTATGAGTGAGTTAGCGCTGTAATACCAAATTTAACACACTTGCTCCCTATTCACACCTGAGACCTTGTAACACTATTGAGTCACATTACACCAGGGAAGGAAAAGGACTAATGCCCAATACCTGCCCCCTAACCCTAAACCAGAGGGGAGAGATAAACGAGACAAAGGATGCTAGGTGAAGAGGAAGTAATGGGATTGGGCCTGAGTGTGCTAAATTTTGGCATTTTCACTTAAGGGTGTACTTAATTTTGTTGCCAGAAGTTTAGCTATTAACTCTTTGACTGCCAGACGTTTTCAGAAAAGGGATGCCGTCAGTGCCAGCCGATTTAAGCATTTTGACTGACCTTTCAAGGTCCACAGAAAATTTTGTGTTTGGACTATGTAAACACACATACTACCAAATGAAAGATTGGACTCTCATCTTTCATCAGAAAAAAAGTTTGTTTCTACCTTATTCCGTTTTTCAGTAATCAACAATAGAAAATGGTTAGTTTCACCCAAATGCTCTGTTTTGAAACAAAAAAAGGGAGAAATCAAGCTTTTTGTGAAACGATATTATTTCATGCACTCTAGTGAATTTGAGACCTTTTTTTTTTCCATGAATGATGCCACAAACACCTAAACAGTGCTTTACTTCTGTAAAACACTACCACCAACAATGAAAAAGTGTTTTTTGATAGCAAAATATGTTTATTTACATTCAACAGTGTAACAATTTGACAAAACAATTTGGCAAACTATTTACAAATGTGTGCAACCGTGGTACTATTTACAATTGTGTGGATGTTTCAAATACAGTTTTTCTTTTTGTAACACTCGCCTGCGTGCAAGGCGACGCAGCAGGATTTGCACAACAGATTAGTTTCACTGCGATGGCCCCTTAGCGTGCAGACGCTACACTTTCTTGCTGGCTTTTTTTTCCGGGGAATAGCAAGTATATACTGCAATGTGTGTTTGGCTATGTTGCCATCAAGTCTACTCTCAGGATCATGATACGATGACATTACGGTGGTGTTACGTCTGGCTTCCTCATGTCCTTCAGTTCCTATACCGGGTGGTTGATCCATCTTATCCGCTCCATTCATGGTGGCCTCGTAGTCCATAACCAGTGTCTTTTCCGTGATCAGACTGTACCCACTCCTCCGATGAATATGCATTGGACTCGGGGCACTCTTCGTCGTCCGATTGAACGTCCGCCTGTGCGTGCTCGGTTGTGCTCCGCGTTTTCCGGCGTTAGCATCGCTAGCCGGTGAGGCTTTATGACGTGATCATAGCCGCCGCGTCAACCTCGAAGTCACCATCATCATGATCGTCGTCATCAATGTGCTCTTTAGCATTGGTCGATGCTTTTCGTCTTTGAAAAAAATGCTCAAGCGTGAGCTGCTTGCAACCGGTCGCCATTATGGCTTCCTCAGCCATTGTCCCCTCAACACTCTAGCTCCGCCTCACGTCTTCTACTGACGCCTACCCAATCTTGTCCAAAGAGAGTCATCGCTGCCATCTAGGGGCCAAAAATAGGCATTATACTAACTAGATCTGCTTGATACTTTCAGCACAGCTGGCCAAGGCTTTCCTCCACCCGTTTCCAAAAAGAAAAAAAGAAAAAAAAACTTGGTGAACGTCTTTGGCGCTCCTCTGTAGGTTTTTACTAAACGTCATTTAACGTTTTTGGCAGTAAAATAGTTAATGGCTATATTTTGAAGGAACAATACATTTACACTTCAATACAAGCTGTACACTGACCACTTTTCATTGTGTCAAAATGTCATTCCTTCGGTGTGTCCCATGAAAAGATATAATTAAATATATGCACTTGTGCAGAAATGAGGGGTCTGCTCACTTTTGTGAGATACTGCACCTTGGCTTGGACTGTCATTCACCGTCAACAATGGCAATCATAGGCAACAAATCTGCAACTTCTCCCTAGGTCAGCAGCTGACTGCATGCCATCATGCCCTGGGAGCGTTGAAAAATCAAGAGGATAAATAATATCCTCTTGATTTTTTGTTGTCAGCCATTGCAAACTCTGGCCAGGATTTATGTTCCAAGATCTTGGATGTCATGATGACAGTGCCATGGGAGCTACTGCAGCTTTCAGAAATCCTTGCTCATACGCATACTACGAGCACAGCAGGAAGGCAGGGAAATAATGAGCAGCTATTTTTAAAAACGATTGGGTAACAAGAACACAAAAGCAGACTGGGGAAAAAAGATATAGTGCAATATTTGCCAGGATGGGTACAGGGTGGGGGTGATTTTAAATGCCACATGGAGAAACCTGATGTCAATAATCCATAAAGTGATTTGTAAAATAATTTTACAACATATAGTAGTATTATAATTTATTATTTTGTAAAACATGAATAACCTCACCATGGTATGGGAAAGGCCACAAGAAGGATTAAACAGTAAGTGCCAACACTCAATTTAATAACAAACACATGTAATGGCAATATTTATCATGATGTTATTAGTAAAGCAGCTGCAAGTAAGCCCAAGGACTGAAGCAAGTGAAGCGATCAAACAGCAGGGTGGTGGGTTGCCTCTGGACAAAGCAGTGGTATGTTGTTATTTGTAGATTGAACCCTGTGGCTCGGGGGCAGCAGTAAACACAAAATCACTGAATTGTTGTTGAGCTGCACAAAACCAGAAACTTGTGTACAGTATATCTTTAATCAAATATATCAGACTCCAAAGGCATGTCACATAGATAAGCAAGTGCATTTTGCATTTCGCTCTGTATTGCATTTGCATGTGGACAGTGGCCTCAGTTTGCGATAAGCACTGCAGCTTTAGGGTCAAAATTGGGGCAAGCGTACACGTTATGATTACATGAGCTGCATCTCACACAACCAGTCATCGTTTACTGCAGTCACTGTGCATGCATGTGCTGTGTCACATTTTATATTGAACTTATTTTTCCCCCTCATCCATCGTAGTGTGTTGCCATTCTTCCACAGCAACAATGTAGCTGGAGTTTTATGTCATCTTAATGCCTTTACATAAGCATTTTGTTTCTCTGTCCCAACAGGCTATTACTAAGGCCCAAGGCCATTATGCAATGTCCATATGCAATGCATGTGTGGGCCAGATGGAGTGACAAATACCACTCACAAATCTCTGATGTGTGTTGTGTTGAGAAATGGAGGCAGCCATAGTCCTCACGTGCATGTGACAACCACTGGTGAAATGACTAGATAGATTTAAAAAAACAAAAAAAACAAAGTATTACAAATATAGTAACAATTTGCAGGGAAGGGATGCTGTCATAGTTCAAAGTTATCTTTATAAAAAATTCAAAAGAAAAACATTGCAAATGATGACTGCGAGGACATCAAGGCATTAACAATGGGACGCCAGCTGGTGTGTCCCTCCTGACTGACTCCAGCTACGAACAGCATTCAACAAAGGCAAGAGAGCATGAAAGTGCTGCCTGTCAGTCATGCCAATGAAAGTGCAATTGTCATACAGGGCTAGACTGATGATGAAGCACCATTGTGCAATAAACTGTATAGTATGCGGCAATAATACGATTTATTCAGACAAACTGTCACTTTTTTTATTTTGTTTTTTGTTTTCTTTCAGGGATGTGATTTGACCAAAGTGAAATTATCTGAAAATTTAGCCGGGGGTCTGGGGGCCGCTGGCACCCAGCTAGGTCCAGGGCAGTGCCCAGTGGGGGGGGGGGGGGGGGGGGGGGAAAGCATGAACAAATAATTATATCATGACCAAATGAAAAGTAACTCATATTAGAGCATACCACATTTGTTATAGCAGAAGATGTTATCTGTCGGAGTCATGTGCATACACAATGAACTACTAAAAAATAAAAATAAAAAATAATAATAAATAAATAAATCGATTTTTTTTTGGGGGGGGGGGGGTAAAAAAAGCGGAATTCCGCGAATTAGCGGAAAAATCACATCCCTGTTCTTTTATTTTTACAAAGTCAAAACTTTTTTGGGTGGCTTATGTACTTCTAAAAACCATATCCCACGTAGGGGTGAATTTGAGTTTTTTTCATCAGGGTTTGTTGTCAAACATTAGCAAACAGTTTTAATGATTTTTCTTGGTGTATATATAGTGACCACTGACCAAAGGTGTAAGTTGCCCCCACAGACTCTGCTTTTGTAAACTAGCCATTCTCTAAAAACTAGGGATGCACCGAAATTAAAATGGTTGGACGAAACCTAAAATGAAAAATGCTTGGCCGAAAATATCCAATTTAATACAATAGCCTGTTTAACTTGCACGAATAATTCAAGAGTGATAAGCCCGCTTTAGCTTTCACACAAGCACACAATTAAAATGTTTCCGGAATAGCAGCTCACTCCCATCATGCTAACTAGAGATGTCCTGATCCCGATCATGTGATCGGAAATCGGAGCTGATCATGTCATTTTCAGTTAATCAGAATGGGGGGGAAATATGCAGTATACGTTTTAAACTACGCAGCATCGCAACACAGCCAGACGAAAGTAAACATAGCGAGTGGGGAGACATTCTGGTAGTTGCCATTGGAAGCTAACGTGACGCTAGAGCCATGCAACAAAGAAAATGTCTGCAGTATGGAAATATTTGAATGTAGAAAGCGGTGATAGTGCAATAGCGACTTGCAATGTGTGAATATTGAGCATTTGGTGTGGTGGAAAGGACAAAGCTGCACCCCCCTCCGCCCCCAAAATAAAATAAATACATTTGAAATGTTTTGACTTGGTTTAAACCACTGCTCCACCAAACATATAAAATGGTCATGTTGGGATATGTTTTGTAAAAAAATAAATGAATGAATAAATAAATAAATAAATAAATAACAAATGAAGATAATTTGGGATGCACTTTCTTCCTCTCCCCATTACATTGCAGAGGTATCAGATCAGGACTCGGGAGATCCTCAAAATCATGTGATTGGGATCTCTCTCATGCTAGCTGCTCTCTAGCTTTGAGGCTAATGTGGGCAAAGTAAATGATGATTTAGCCAAAACAAGACAGGCTGTCAACTATTCAAGGCCATTAAGTTAAGTTTTATTTCCGCTCGTCCTCACACATAGTTAGACAGTGAGAGATGTTTAAATGGTGTAGGGGTCGGTGTTATGAAGGCTTTGTCATTGTGTCTTGTCTTTGCAATTTGCATCCAAAGTTTCTCTAGACTCTGTCAACTTTGCAGCCCACATCTTAACACATAAGGAGATTAGAAAATGTCTGAATATGTTTAATGAACATATAATGTATCTTTGAAAGAAAAGAAGGATACAATTGTACCATATTTTAGTACGTAGGCCAATGGGCCTATGGGCCTAATGTAGTGGCTATAATGGTACTCGAGAACATGCTGGCAGATCATAATCCTACATGCTACTTACTGTAGTAACCGGCCTGATATTATGGAGTAACCTTATGATAGTGATAACCACTATAGGAACTAAAGGGAAGAGAGATAACTAAAATCAATAATGCCAGGAGATATATAAAATTATCTCTACATGGGCTAGAACATGTAAACAATGTCATTTAGACAGTAGTTTCACATTCAACTGATGGCTCCTATAGTCAAAAGACACCCACGTAGAGGCCCCCCCAAACACAGCAGACTTGTGTGACATTTGCGTAACAAGAACCTATCTAATCAAATCTAAAAAGAGATACACGTTTTGGAGGGAGAAATGTTGTCTTAGTATTGCAAGAAATAAAGAGTTACCCAAATAAACTTTGAAACCTTAACTAATCGAAACTATGCGTGAGGAGCGGCTCAATGTTCAAACACGTCTGCAAAGATCCACACATACAAGTATCGACACAAAAGGGTACATACCTGGTAAAATGTCGTCACTTTTCCTTTCTCTGTCTCCAGAAGAGATTAATCCAAAAATACGGAGGCTTGTAACAGATACAGCTGCAAATATGAGGGTCAACGAGACGTTTACTGTGTTGCTTAAATTCACCAGGTTCACATATGCGCTATTTCCTGTTTCTCGCAGGTATGTGGGCGTGGCTCAGTAGCAGGCAGGTGGTTGTTTGCGCAAAAGTTTCAGTTGGGCCCAGAAGTGACGTCATCGACCGAGTCATTCATCCTGTCTAAATAATAAACTGGGGGTAGTCATGAACTGTTTCAGCGCAAATCCTTAACTAATAAGCTTTTTGTTGTTGTTATTTATTTTACTAACTTTTTTATAACTGATCAAAAAGTTCGAAGCGTTTGAGTATGGCTAACCTCTTCTGTCTGATGTTGAGTGCGGTCGTGGTTTTGTTTTGTTTTTCCTTCTTCTTTTGTTTTTTCAAACAAAACTTAGCCTTTGTTATCGGTGAGGAACTTCCTTCTGGTTTCAACCACAATTCAATATGGTTTCAGGAAACAATGTTCTATATATGTCTTTGCGTATATAAGGCAATTGTTTGAAAGGAAAAATTAACATATTATGCTTGTACATTTAAATACAGAGAGCAAAATATTAGAAAATTCATTACATGCGCTCACTGGCAAATGTTTGCATCCATTAATGTAAATAATTGGTGTTTGTCTCATATATAAAACAAAACAAACAAACAAAAACTACGAAACAAAAAAAAGTTTGAATTTACAAAATAAAATGGGTCCCCACTACCCACCCTCTCATTTCGGCTGTGGTAACACTGTTAGTCATTAATAGTGGTACTAGTCCATAACTTTTACTTTGACACAAAAAATCCTCAGTACCTACCTTGTACTCTGTGTGACTGAGAGTATGTCAGGGGTCAGCAACGTGATACAGCAGATCGCTCCAAAGGGTCACATAAATAGGCCGCGGACTTGTTTTAAAATAGCCCACTAGTGAAGGAGCATTGTGATTTTCTAGGAATGTTAGTAAAAGGGATCATTTGAAAATGTAGCTAATGGAAGAGATTGATAGAAATAAATTGTTTCATATATTGGTATTTACAGTATGTTTCCTAATTATTGTGGAAAAATCATTAACACTACTGTAGTATTATTATTATTATTATTATTATTATTATTATTATTATTATTATTATTATTATTATTATTATTATTATTATTATTTTAGACGTAAATTGAGCAAACGTGTTAATGATAAGTCTGTAGTGTATTAAATTGGTAGCCCTTCACACTAATCAGTAGCCAGGGAAGTAGCTCTCAAAATTCAAAAAGGTTGGCGACCCCGGGACTGTTTTATTGTACCGGTATATTATCGGTGCGGCACGGCGCCCCCTTGTGTTTGAATGAACATGGACCAAGGTTGCTTATCACTGTGGTTGTACAATAGTTTGCAAAGGTAACTATTCAGAACACTAAGGTGTCAAATAAATTGATAATTCATAGATTGATAGTATATACTTTCTGACGTTATTAAGCCTTACAGCACTGTAAAGAACAACTACAACAATAAGCCTATTATTAAAGGAATATAAAAATCACAATTATGCTACTCACCTCTGCAGATGGTTGGTACTTATATATAAAGTGGTGAATTTGGCTGTTTCAATAGAAATAAAGAAATTAAGACTCCTGTAGTTTGATAAAATAATAAAACCAACATTACAAAGATTCATATTTCAAGAATTTTATTATTTGATGTCTACATAAGATCCAGGACACCACATGTTATGTCATATCTGTCACTAAAGAGTCACTATAAGGACTGATATATAATTGTACATATATTACATTATGTGATACTTCACAAAAAGAAATCCATAAGTATTTCTATTATACAGTCATACAGCTCCAAACACATTTGATTTTAAAACATTTTAAGGCAGATGGAAAATGAGGTGACATGAAAGCAAGAGATTTCAATATTGCCACAAACTGTTCAGTTTAGATACAATGTAATTGTAAGCAAACATCATTAAGATGGAAAATAAATTACATGTGCATGTGAAAATATTTGCCCAGGGATCCAGCCACTGAGAGAATTTGAACATGTACACATAAAACAAAAGCAAATGTTGATTTAATAGCATGAGTGATGTAGCAAAACCAAGCTACTATATTTGTCTGTGTGATTTGGTGTGAAGTCATTCAGAATGTTCTTTCTAGTTGGACTTGAAGGAAATGAAAGGTCTTGAGCATGTAAATGCCTGTAGTTTACATCATATGCATGCTATTGTGAGGTCTTATATAATGGCATCGTGCGCGTGAGGTCATTCTCTTCTAAAGGCTTCCTGGAGCGCATCTACCATCTTTCTCTCTTCACTGCAAAACAAGACAACCAACAAACAGTCTTGTTAACAAAAAACATCCTTGAATCTATGCATATTACATATTTAATAAAATTACCTACACATCTTGGCCGATGAGCATTAAAGTAATTTCCAAGAGAATGCTAAGGTTGTTTTTTTGCTTGAAATTGTTAAAAACAAAGAAGTCAAAAAGAACATGTACCCAAGCCAAACGAGACACAGGTGGAAATTAAAAAAAATAAAGCACACAAGTAACCATTCACCCCCAGAGCTTTGTTATCTCACCTGAACCAAAATTTTCTCTTCTACTCCATCTAACGGTTCCAATCATCTGTGTCCGTGTTTGTAGGTATGCCATGTGTTTTAAGTACATGTGTAATGCCCTGTGGGGGAAGCAAAAATGAAAGCGTGCAACCAATTTGATGCCTGGCCCTGCAGTTTTGTCTGAACCCTTCTGATCTTGTTCAGTGAGTCTGTCAATCTTTGTTCAAATTTAGGTAGGTCAGATGTGAATAAAAAGAAACCTGAGATCTGACACTTTTATAAAACAATACATTCATCTATGGATGTAAACTGTAAAATCCTAGCTCTAAATAGTACACATAACATGTACTTTAATATACCACCCTAATTGTTGTCTATGTAAATATAGAGTACATTATACGTACATACACTTTAGTAATAATCACTTAAGTTGTCACTACGTACAGCAGCATACAGGTACATTTTATTTGATGGGTTTGTATTAATTTTGCTTTCTTTGAATGAAAAGGCTTTCCTTACCACCATAAGCGGTTCTAAGCATAGTTAATTTCCTTTGAATGTCCCTATTTTCTGTCAATCGCGTTTGAGAGATTACCCCAACGTCTTCAGGCTTTCACATTGCCTAATAATTACTTAAAGAGGCCTGACAAACAGCTTCATATAAGCCTGAATAAGGATTTACTGGTTATGTAAGAGAAGTAGTGTAGAAAAACTCCACTCAGGGAACTTGGAGTTGAGCTGACACATGATAAAATCGTTCCAGCCTCAGAGTCAAACTGTCAAGATTAAGAGGGTAGAAAAACACCTAAAGAGGGAAGTCCCCCAAAAAAGATTTTATGCTTGGAGGAAGGAAAGTGAATGTTCAGTCTTAAAATTGTGATATAGTACCCTATAAAGTTCGGCATCTGAAATACAAGCATGCTTGTAAAATAGTACGGTTACACCGTAGGATCCTTTAGAGCGTTGCACTTACACTACTGAAAATGACGGCCAAGTTTAATTGACATACTGTATGCCACGAACTAGAAGCTATCCTAGAAGCAGTCAAAAGTAACAAGAAACAATTACGCTGAAAAATATTATTTGAATTAAAATTAGACTTTTGGTTAAGAAATTTTGTTGGCTAACTTCATGAATTCTAACAGCAGTCTGGCAGATTAGCTTGAATTGATTTCATGTTAGGTATTGTTGGTCATCTTTACAGCAACACAATAGCCATTTTGTACTGGGCTACTGAATGGTTGTTTATCAATTACCGGTAATTGTTTTGACTATATTCAGAACATTCTTTCATAAAGCCTGATCAGAGACCAGGACTGCCAATTAGACATCTTGTATGCATTACATTTTCTTATTTTTTAAAGGCCAAGATATATTTATCGAAATACTCAGTAAACTAATTACTTGGAAATAATTACTATCTTTGTTATATATGCTGTCTGTTTCATCTTGGAAAGATCTGTCTAATAATGGTGGGTTCATGTACGCATATAATGTTATGTTCCATCATATGAAACAAACATGACACAATGTTTTTAGTGCATTGAACAACATCACACATCGACAGAGATCCTGTTTGAAACCAATAAAACGATAAATAAACTAGTGCAGTAAAACAGCACTCCCCATGTTTTTATTTTTCTTAAAAAAAGAAGAAGTTGATTTTCACTGAACCCATATTCCTATCATCCCAATATCAAGGTATCTGTCATGAATATTAAGATCAGAAATTTTGTTCATATGGTTTAGCACAAAATTTTCTGTTGGTTAGGTTTAACATGATGAATACGTGATTGTGTTTCACAAATAGAGTACTGTATACTGTAAGATTATTAAAAATGTACATCAATGTAAATACTCCCCACCACCACCTAAAGAGTGAGGTCAGGCAACAACTGGTCTGACCTCTTGTACAATATGTCTCTACAGTAACAAGAAATCTCATTTATACCACTTCCCTTGCAAAAGTTTGTCATAAGAATTTGGGCTGTTGTCAACTGAAATAAGGAATAGAGAGAATTGCAATGCCTAAGGAATCTATGTGAAAAAGTCAAGTATGCAGTTACTGTAATTGCAAGTATTTCATACCAAGTAGACATCCGGTTCAGAGTCTGACTGGCTTCTGCTGAGGGATGGCAGAGGGTCATCCAGTGCAAGTGTTGAACTGGAGGCGCTTCTGTGCTCACTGCAGCGTAAATAAATACAGGTCAAAACAAGAGCAACTGTGATCATTCTAAAAAGTAAAGTGGAATTGCAGCACTTGAAGGTATTTAGGAGGTTCAAACTGTGCAGTATGTAGCATTTTTTGTTGAGCAATGTTCTTTGTGTATTTTTTTTTCCACTACAAAGGGTGCCATTTATATACCTGCTATCGAGGTGCTCTTTTTCAGTGGATTTGAAAGTTACAGTAGATTTTGGTAGAAGGTCCGGTTGCTTGGTTGGAATGCAAACTGTTGAAAGAAGCCAACATATCCATAAATAAAAGCTGAGACATTTTACAATGCATCATGGATGTTTTTTGTTTTGCCTTTGTTTTTTAACATGGGCAGAAAAATGTCGATGAAGAACAACAGAGAATAAGCAAGGTGGTTAGTGCTAAACCATTTTACCAGTATGAAATACAGAAATTATTGTTACCATCTAGGTTGTCCATGCTTTGTGCTTTCTTCTTCTCACACTCCTCTTTTTGAGGAGAAAGTACCTCCTGCGAGGCTGACTTAACTACATAGAAAGAATTCTTCTTCCTCTTGGAGGATGCTCCTCTCAAAGCTGTAAAACACAACAGTGCAAGTGTTTAAGAAAGGACAATTATTTATCAAGGCTTAGTGACATGCAGCACGGCAGCAAAAATAACTCACGGTGGATGCGTTTGAATACGACTGAGCCCATAAATTTAAGAAATCTGTCAGCATAGAAATTGGGCCTGTGAACTGACACTGTGTCCTGAAAAGAAAAGAAAAATAGGTTTTAGTACTGACTCGTGTCACGGGACTGGAATTTGTAGATAAGTATTTATTTATTTTATTCTAGATAAGTATTTATTTATTTTATTCTATTATCATTATTATTATTATTTTTAGCTACTTGACTCAGGCACAATAATTCCATATTAATTTGTACACATGGCAATAAAACTCTATTCTATTCTAAAACACAAACAAAAAACTGTCAGTCACTCTTGACATGCAAAAGATAGGAAATATGTGATTGCACATACCCCGTCATGTAAAAGTGATTTCCAGGAATGTTCCACCTTCTTAATGAACCTGACAACGAAAACGGAGATGTACTCCATAATCCACATAAAAATACCAAACATTATATTGACAGTGTATTCATGAGAGGCACTGTGAACCTGTAGGACTGAAGGATGTCAATAATTCCTAAAAAGATGAGCAGGTTTTCGTCTCTATGCTTGGCCGGAATTCCACCAAAACTGAAATTGAACACGTTTGAAAAAATAATCCACATTATTTTCCCAAGGATGCATACAGTGGAACATCGATATAAAGGGGAAGTCAAACGCCCAAAATGTTCTTGACAATAATATGCTCTATGCAACCCCGCAAGTCTAAGTATGGTATTTTGGTTAATATTGCGTTAGTGGAAATTGAGTTAAGCAGCAAAATCCAGCAGTTTTTATCAATATCAGAAGGCGGCCATTTTGCCACTTGCTGTTGAGGGAAAATTACATCACAGTTTCTCAGGTCTAAGGTAACAACCAATCACAGCTCTGCTTCAGAAACCAGGTGATTGGTCGTTGTCTGAGCCTTGAGTAACTGTGATGTCATCTTCAGTCGACAGCAAGTGTCAAAATGGATTTTGCTGCATAACTCATATTTCATAAATGTAATATTAATCAGAATGTCATGTTTAGACTAGTGGGGGCACATATAACATATTATTGTCAAGAAATGTTTAAGGTTGACTTCCCCGTATCTGTATCTACCCTGTGTTCCATGTGTTGCGTTTCTATAAACTGAATTACAAAACGTTTCCTCACGTGTCGTCATCAGCCACTGGATCTGGGTCCTTCACAGTCCCCTGGATGGATTCGAGGGCAGTGGAGTAGAGAACTCTCTGCTTCTTGCTGTCACGTCTGCTCTCTCTGCTCAACGCCTTGCGATTTAAAACGTGGATTCCCAGCAGCAGGCTGTAGTCCATGATCTTGAAGCTCTCTAGAACCTACAAAGAGGAAGAGGAGGTTTATCAGCTGAATGCTGTATGCCAGGCCTGGACAACCCACATGCGACTTTTGTCCGGTTTCATGCAGCTGTCGTGCTGGTGTACCAAATTTGCTCTCAAAATGGGAGGGGGAAATCCAAAACAAAAATATAAACATGAACACAGAGCGTTTAACAGTTTTTGTTAAATGTAATGGCAAGCCATTCAGCCTTATACTATATGTTAGGAATCATTAGAGCATTTCATAACTTCAAATCTTCAGTCCACTCCATGCAATCAACTAGGAATTTCCAAAGAGGACTTGACTTTTCAAGCCAACAAGTTTTTATTGGAGGACTGTCTCTTCCAAGCACAAGTTGCTCATTTTGAAAGGTCAGGCAGGAAAGTAGACGTAGTTCCCAAAATTTATGAAGTCCTCGTATCATCTTGCTTGGAACATTGCACTGGCTAAAAAGCCATATAATGAAGGGGAGTTCATCAAAACATGCAAAAGAGGTACGGGGATAAGGGGTGGTTTATGTGTGCCAACGTGTATGACGTGGGTTTATACGGTAACACAGTAAAAATTGTGGCTCTTAGCCTCTGACTGGTTGGCCACCCCTTGCTGTATTTTCTTTATTTTCATCAGATTTTGAAGCAGCGGAGTGAGTTTGTGGTTAGTTCATCTGCCTCACAGTTGTAAGAAAAATCCTGGCTCCGGATTTCCTTTCTTCGGGTACTCTATCTTTTTCCTACAGTCCAAAAACATGCATGCTAGATTCATTGATGACCCTAAATTGTCCATTGCTGTGCGTGTTTGGCTGGCGACTATAGTTCAAGGTATGCCCTGCCACTAGCCCACAAGGTCAGCCGGGATAGATTTCAACTCATTGTCGTTCCTAGTGATGTGCTCTTGATTCTGATGAGAAGGTGACCTTTTTTTCTTTTTTTTTTTTTTTTACAGTTCTTCAAGAAATGTGAGTAAGAGTACAATGCAAGTGTGGCAGACCTAAAAAAAATCCCTACTGTTCCTCTGCGATGCAAGATCGGGTCCAAATTAAGAGGATTTATTATGCAACTACATACCAAAGTACAGTTTTGTACACTAAGTCTCATCATAATGTCACAAAGAAATATTGTATTTTAAAACAAAGACTTCCTTGAGCTGAGAACTGTTACCTAATAGAATGAGATCAGAGGAGCCAATTTGTGCTGCAAAGACTAATATGCTTGGTTCTACTACCATGTCTTAATATTCTTGGGCCAACATGCAATCTTGAGCTTTATGTAGCCTTTTGGTCTCCTTGTGTGAATTTTGTGGCTGTCATATGAGATTGTTAAATTACAGAAATTTTGGCAAGGGAGCTTTCATCAATTTGCTGCATCCTGTGCATCCTTAAAAAAAACAACAACAACGTGGCGGTATTAACAGCCTGAAGTATGGCTAAATTACAAGTACGTACCACATTTAGATGAGGCACACTCATAGAAGACCTGTTACTCAACTAATATTGAATTAATCTTGTACGTAAACACATTTGACCTTAAATATTATTAAACGTTCCGTTACCAGTGGAAAACACCAACCCAGGCGCAACAAAACAATTACAACTCATTTATGTTCTTTATTTAATGTGATCCAATTTTAAGTATTATTAAATATGTAGCTTTGGATAACTATTTCTTTCCAGTTTCCACACATGGATAAGATGCCATATTAACCTGCAATTATTTTAGGTAAAAAAAAAAAAAGGAAATGGGAAAAAAAAAGCTTAATGTTACCACACCCGGCAGTCTCTCTGCAGAGTCTTCATCAGGGCGCTGTAGGTCTCCGCATCAAAGCACAAGCCTTCATGCATATCTTGGAAATCCAAGTCTTTGAATGTAGGTGAAGACTTAGCGCTTTCTTTGCGCGAAGCACGACGTTTGTAGGAGGAGCCCTTCAGGTCATACTTGTAGTGCATCTTGATGGCACGTGGCAGGACGTTGTTCATCACCACCACACGGACAGTGACGCCAACACACTGGATGCAGTAAAGGCCATAGAACTTGGGTAGCAAAGTCCTCGGGTTTTGGTTCAGGTTCTGCAGAAGTGAAAGCAAACATTTTATTAACTCATTCACTGCCATTGATGGTTATAGACGTCAAAAAATAATTTTAACTATTTCTATTATTTTTTTATTTATTTATACTTTTGTTAACAAGAGTATGAAAACCTAGATTTGTTTTTATTGTACATTTAGAACAGATATAAAATTTGGGATTAATCGTGAGTTAACTATTGAAGTCATACGATTAATAGTAAAAATTTTAATCGCCTGACGCCCCTAATTTTTAATAATCATCTCATCAGGCAATTCAATTTTTTAATTGTAATTAATCGCATGACTTCTCTAGTTAATTCACAATTAATCACAAATTTTATATCTGTTCTAAATGTACATTTTCACACTCTTGTTAACAAAAGTGGGAAAAAAAATGTTAAACTAATAGAAATAGTTCAAATGAATTTTTGACGTTTATAGCTGTCAATGGCAGTGAATTAGTTCATAATTAAAGATGTAACCAACGACATGATGGGTTTGGCCAAAAAATGATAAGATGCAGGTTATGTGTTAAACTTAACAATAATGGCTCTAACTGACCACCAAACTAACTAATCACTGTTGACACAGTACAATTGGAATTAAATACATTGAAAAGATGGTTTGACATTAATAAGCTGTCCTTAAATATGAGTAAAACTAAATTTATATTATTTGGCTATCGGCAGACCAATAATATAGTACAAATTATGATCAATAACATCAAGAAAGAGTACCGGTATATGAAAATATATTTTTAGGTGTTATTATTGATGATAAGTTGTGCTGGAAGCCGCATGTAAACTATATTAAAACAAAAGTATCCAAAAGCCACTGGAGGACAGTATTAGTAAAAGACATCTTCAATCCATTTTTTTTTTTTTACATTTGTTGTACAGTTGCTTCATAGTCCCATACATGAGTTATTGTGTGGAGGTTTGATGGCATACATACAAATCAATAACAAATGGTTTCTATTTACGAAGCGGGCAATCAGGATAATAAATCGTGCTGATTGCCATGCACCTTCCAATAATATAGATTTTTTCCAAGTCACATATATGGTACTCAAATTCAATGATCTGTTGGATTTTAAAATAGCCCAGTTTATGTTTGAAGTAAATAATAATATGCTCCCTTACTGTGTTCAGAGGCTTTTCCCAAAACAGAGTTTTTTCATGAATTATGAACTGAGAGGAACATTCATGTTTAGAAAACTAAAACTTCATTTTCTGTTTTGACTGATGATTGTTTTTGACCTCATAAACTACAGATAAATTAAATATCTAATCTAGGTGTAGTCCAGCTGTGGCATTTCTTTCCTTATAATCCCCAAAAAATTAAAAGACAGGTGATATAAATGTATTCACCATGTAGTAGCCAGGAAGCAGCTTTTGCAAAAACTCTGCCTCTTTCGGTTGCACAGTCTTGATTATGAACTCATCATCACTGGTAAGGTAGAACCAGGAACTGCTGGCACCAGGGTTGGACAGCTCGATCAGAGGCTCATTACAGATGGAGTACTGAAAATGACAAGGAAACAGTAGCCTTATCTCAACACACTGTCATGTTCAAATAATGATGATCTGGGCATGGCATTATCTAGCACAGAGGTCACCAAAGTTTTTAAAACTGAGAGCTACTTCTTGGGTATCTATTAATCCGATAGGCTACCAGTTTGATAACACTTCTGAAATAATACATTTCTGAAATCAAAATAATATTAATTTACTGCTTATGAATCCACTGTTAATAATTAGGAAACATACAGCAAATATCAATATGTAACATTCTCTGCCTGTTTATGTTTTCAGATGGTTACTTCTACATTATAACATTACTAGAAAATCACAATGTCCCATCACTGATGAGCTATTTTTAGAACGGTTTCACGGGCTACTCGGGGTCCTTCAGGTCCACTGCAGGCAACTAGACCTTTTTTAGGGGCTCTAAATCACCACACCCCAAAAAATAACATTGGTTATGTTTTACCACTTTGGACTATCTTGTATGCTCAGTGTTAAGAAAGATTCATCTTTGGATTCGTCCATCCATCCATTTTCTTAACCGCTTTTCCTCCAAGGGTCGCAGGGGGCGCTGGAGCTTATCCCAGCTGGCTTCGGGCAGTAGGCGGGGTACACCCTGAACTGGTTGCCAGCCAATCGCAGGGCACACAGAGACGAAGAACCATACTCACAATCACACCTATGGACAATTTGGAGTGTTCAATTAACCTGCCATGCATGTCTTTGGAATGTGGGAGGAAACCGGAGTACCAGGAGAAAACCCACGCAAGCACGGGGAGAACATGCAAACTCCGCCCAGGAAGGCCGAAGCCCGGACTCGATCTCACGTCCTCTGCACTGGGAAGGGGACGTGCTAACCAGTCAACCACCGTGCCGCTCAATTTTGGATTAGGGTAATGAAATTAATACAGTTGAGTAATAAAACTTACAAGATAGTCGTCTGGTTTGATGCCAAAGAGTTCCCGAAAGTAGCGGAATGCCAGTGGTGCATATGTTTTTAGACGGAAGTCGGGATAGTGATGCGCTGGAGTCATGTTGCTGCCTTCACTGGGGAACAAACAAAATGGAATTGTAAATGAGCTGTTTGCTGAGGTTAGCCAGAGCAGTTGGTTTTCTTAAATGTTGCATTTGGGTTTTTTCAAATGCTATTTTCAAGACGAAAACAAACCACAATCAGATATTGTGATACTTAGGCCTTCACAAAGATAACAATAATCACATTTGATTTAGAGGTGTTTCCAACGTTTTTAGTATCCTCACATAGCCACATTAGTGAATAGCTTTCAAATAAAAAGTTTAAAATAAATACTTACTGACAGACTGTAATGTAAAACTAATTATTGTTTCCTGAGGTTATACTTAGAGACATTCAGCCTCAAGGACCATCATTTTATTTTTTTCAAACAACATGTTTTGGATTTACTTCGGATTGTACAGATTGGGCAACCATTGCTGGGTCCACTAAGTGATTCATTAAAATAAAGACATATGAATTATTCATTGTCTTATTGCTATACGTTGAAATAAAAGTACCTTGGCAGGAAGACAGTCTCTACTACAGAGAAATCCTGCATAAGAACATCTCTGTCAGGTTTGGAGCTAAGGTTTCCCACAGCATAACCTATGGCCAGCTGAATGGCTCCTTTCATGGCAGCTGGTGTTGGCTGAATGGAGAGGGGGGGAAAAAAGAACAATGCTAGAATGTACACTATGTACTACAGCCTAGCACTAAAGTTGGTGATTCACAGACACAATGACAACATTGTCAAAATAAACAAAATTACTTTTGTGCTTATTACAAGAATGAATTTGAAAGCATTAGATCAAGATAATGATACAACTTGCTTTCGTTTAGCATGTATTTCCTCTATGTTGTGCTTAGGAATACAATTAAAATATTCAAGTGTTATTAAAATGTATATAAGTACCGTGTATTAAAAAGGAGTGTACATTTTTCCATTCAACAAATTATGGTGTAGAATCTTTCCGTCTGAAAGGAAAGACAGTCAATTTGAATGCACTTGTTTTGAACAAAATGCTCTATTTTATTGTAAGATCAAATCAAGTTTCATGGATCTGATTGTAAATTTGTACGTTTTATAGATCCCTGAAAATATCTCAACCATTAAAAGCATCAAACACGACACACACAATATACAACAATTCAAATTGATTTCCATTTCATATATTTTGTACTAAAATGTGTTTTATTCAGGAAATATTTAAAATATATATATTTGTCATTATCGTACGCTTTGTCCATGATTGAAGAGATACCGCAGATAACTATCCTGTGTTTGTTGGTTTTTAAATTGAGCTTGGCGAGATGTGAAGTTAGCTTGATTATATATATATATATCTTTAATCCAGAATAAATGTGATGATGCACTTACCTTTTTGTGATCTTTTGCCGCTTTGGAGGCATGGTTTCCTCTCCCTGAACTGATTATGCTGCTGGTTGACATCTTTCAAAGAGACAGAACTTGACAAAGGGGGAAGTAAGGATGAGGCACACCAGGTTCCCCTTTACCGTCAATCAGGCCTTGAATGGATATTACCAGAACTGCATTTTGCAAGTAAAGTACTCCTGTAGAGAGATGAAGAGTCACACAATGCGGACTGGTCTCAGTGCAGTTCTCTTTATGCTCTGTAGAACAGTTCTTTACCTTATACAGCTTACAAAATTGTGCAAAGCTTTCGGTCCAAGCTCTGAGGGTCCTTCAATGTTTGTGTGAGTCTTTAGCTCAAGAATCCGTCACAAAACTCTTGATCCCAGCTAAGAAGGATTGGCAGAAAAATGTTGCTTACCCAATCCGCCTGTTTTATAAGAGGAAACAGAATGTTTAGATAACACAATCAGTCATCATTTCACAAGAAGAACATAAAGTGGAAAAAACAAACAAATATTCAGATTAAATGTCCTACTAAAGGATAGGTAGTGGCTTCATAAGATTTGATTATGTAGCCTACTCTTTTAGCTTGTAGTTCTTGCGTTATTTTAACAATTTAATTTTAAATCTATATAGACATTATGTCATTATGACATTCTGTATCTGTTTTAGATATAGATTAATATGAATGTGGGTTGTTCCATCTTAGACTGCGAAGTGACCTAAAGAAAAAAAAATATTTTGAATGGTGTACATTTATGTTGTAAGTGCCTAGATGCAATATTTGTCATTTGCTAACCAATAAGAATTCAGTACTAAATCATGAGAAAAATTCAGCAATAGGATTTTATATTGAAATGAATGGCGAAAATGAGGAAAAGTTTTATGTGCACCCCGCACTACCAAACAATTGTGAATCCTGAAACAACATAGTTCCTGCATATATGGTTTATTGAATCATATTTTCCCATAAGAATGCTATACAATTCAATATTTTCAAAGACTTCATAGACAAAACAGCAAGTCAATTTGTAACTATTGGCAAAGAGGATATGGTGGTTGCAGATTAACCCAGATGTTGATAAATTAATAGCAAGACAGGAAACCTAAAAAAAAAAAAAAAAGAGAGAGAGAGAGAGAGAGAGAGAGAGAGAGAGAGAGAGAGAGAGAGAGAGAGAGAGATTTCTCACAAGCAGAAAGTAGCATCAACCAGAGTAAAAAAATAACTAATAGCTAATGAGAAATGAAAAAAAACAGGAAACTACAGTAATACAGGAAAAAAAGACAACTGGAAGGAAAGCTCAAAATGTGATTGTGTGCCACAGGTGAAACCAAGTGAAGTTCAGAGACGATAAGCACCTAACTGACAAGATGTGCATGATCACAGGAGGAGCAAAACCACAGTTGCAAAATTAAACAGCCAAAAAATGCTTCAAGATCAAAGTGCCAGATATATTTCAGTGGAACTGTGAAAATGACAGTGTATTACTTTTTAAATAACTTGCTATTGTGAGCATGATCAATAACCATTACCATTCAACCACGGACAACAGTAAGAGTTAATCTTCACCACAATCATGACTATCTGTCTAGAGTGAACTAACTGTTATGGGGACTTGTATTTTCAGGATGTGTTATTGTAGTCTGACTTGAGGTAAACAAAACTGTTTCTTGTAGGTCATTCGAGAGGCCTTTGCACATGGGTGGGTCACTTACAGGGTGAATATTGTTTGTACAGATTAGCAGCATACGACAGTGAATTGTCTCAACGCCCTGTGACAATTCGTTTTAGTTTCCTTTTAGCAAACATACGCTGATTAGACATAACAACAAAGGGTACAGTATGTTTAAAACAATAACAAAAAACATGGTGTTAATGGTAAGGGCCTGAGTGTGATCTGATTAGTGAAAGGAATGTGTGCATATGTGACAAAAATAAGGTTCTTATTGTGACTGATTGCACACATAACATAATAAGCCTTATAAGCCTTAGCCTATTTAATATGAGTTAATCAGATTTGTTTCAAGTTGGTGATTGTTATAAACATTTATTTGAAGCAAATCATTTCAAATTCAACCTATTTTCACAATATATTTCTATCAAAAGTAATGCCCTGTAATTTGCATAAATTCTGTTGGTTATCGCCCCACCCTAACCCACAAACTACTATGAAATGACAACATGTTTTATTTGCATAACTTTTTAGGTATATCCAACATTTTGCGGTGTTTTTTCTAACATTTTTGGGGGAGGTAGCAGATTGCTGTTCTGGCACAGTGCTACTCATGATGCTGTCAAATTAAATACATATAAATAATATACTTTGTATGCTCCATCAGCCTGTACATTTCTACATCATTTGTTCAGGTTTGTCAGTAACTGAAACTTGTCTGACTTTGGAACCCAACAAAAAAAAAAAGAACAAGTTGAAACCATAATCCCTGTACGGAATTTAGGTAAGTAAACGACTCGGGTCTACCATCAGTGACTCATTTTATGATTTCCTGAAATTCTCACGTGAACATTTTTTAAGATAAAAATAAATACATATGTGCAGGTAATGAGATTGTAATGTACAGTGAATGTTGAGTACAAATGTATGTACAGTATTTAATGTACCTGTACGTTCTTAACTGGTTTGTTTGACAAGTATCAGAATACTGATAACCTGCTTCTTAAGATGTCAGTGAAGAACAGTGGCGTTTATTTCCTCTTGCTACACTACCGTCAAATTATCTTCCGTATGGCTGACAGCCAATGATGATCATTTCTGACAGGAATTCCTCAATCTTAAGTACAAGTGCCTCCTTACATTAAGTAAAAGGTCTGCTGAATGCTGTCTTACCTCAGGAGGCATGCTTTAATGAAGAAAGTCAGAGCGGGTCAGACGATGTAAACTCTGTGGCAGGCTGTCTGTGGTGAGAAGCCAAATACAGCAATAACTTCCTCATTACTTCCTTCCCCTCTCTCTCTTTGTCTTTCTCCACCTATCTGTTGTACTTCAGGGGCCAGACTATAGGTGTCGGCTGAAGATTTCCCAGCCTTCTCTCAAGCTCCGGATCTAGTTTCCATCCATTTTCTGTAGTACTGATCCTATTCAGTGTCTTGTAAAGCCCGCAGTATTACTCCCTGGATCACCGGACTAGCACGCTGGCACAGACAACCATGTGCACTCACCTTCCCTCATGCAAGCAATTAGTCTTTAATGATCCTAACAAACGTGTTTTTTGGAATGTGGGAGGAATCAGTGAGACAAAAACACTCACAATAAAGTCCAAGTTGAGATAGATTCAGACTTGGAATCTTGATGTGAGGCAAACACTGCTCACTGTTTTATATTTTATTTTCTGCAGGGCATGTCCAAGGGTCGCCAGCTGACTGTGTGTGAGAGGCGAACTCACTCTGGACTGGGCGTGAGCTTATTGCAGGCCACACATAAGGAACTAAGAAAACAGCCATTCACACTAACTGTTTGGACATTGTTGCAGCATTTCCCCCTGTGTATATATGTAAATATGTATGTACATACCCTTGGGGTATGCAAATTTATGAGTACAACAAATGTACAAAAGCTAAACGTCGCTTAATGGAAAAACAACTACTAGTCTATGAATCATCACCAAAATTCACATGCACATCTCTACTCATGTCAATTTAAACCTCAGAAAGTATACAAACTATTGCCAAATTATCTTGGATTTTGTGGGCATTAAGCCTTTTTCTCACTCTACAGTGTGAGCTCCTAAGTTTATATAACCCTTGGATATGTACACTTTCATGCACAACCGTATGTTGATGGCTTAAAAAATGGTATTGTGATAGCTGATTTCTTACATAAAGCATTATTTTAGAATAAATTATATTTAACCTCCTAAGGCTTAGTGGCCACATACGTGGACAGCACTTTGCATGTAAAAAACAGCTTGGGCCTTAGGAGGTTAAGGGGGTTTAAAATACGTAAAGTGAGGACTAATGTAAAATACAGATGTGTCTCGGTTTTGGGTGTGAAAATTGTGGAATAGTCTTGATGTTGAGCTGAAGCTATGTACTTCCTTAACGGGGTTTAAGAAAAAAATTATAATATAGAATCATTAAAGCCTATAGTGCCACAGGTGAAATGTAAAATATGAAGGCACTTTGGTGTCTGTGCAGGGATTATTTGCTTTGTTTTGGTGGATTTTTATGTGACTTTATGTGAATGTACAGGACTGTGTTTTGAATTATGTTTGTCTAATTGTTTGAGAATATTTAGTTATAAATGAGTAAGAGTTAAAAAGTGTTTACTTTTTTCTACTCCTTGTTTTCGAACATGTGTATAGGTTATGTTTTTTAAATATGATTTTTAATATATTTGAGTAGATTTTTTTTCTATACATGTGTGTTTCAAAAAATTTAATTAATTAATTCATTCATATTAACCCGTGGGCAGTATTTTATTTTGAAATGGCTTGGTCAGAACCAACAAAAAGCCAAAAAATGGTCACAATAACACCTAGGGGTTAAGGTAATTTCTTGTATACATACGGAGCATACAGCAACATCGGCAGTAATAATTCAAAACATACAGAGTTAAATTTAACACTTTAAGAGTGTCTGCACTAGTCCACACTAAATATACTTAAAACAGTACTTTTGAAAGTGACAAATGTTTTACACTGAGATGGAGTTAAAACAAGCCTGATGGTAATTGAAATGTAACACTAGTCAACACTGGTCAGTGTTGATTTTAAACTGCACTAATGTGTAGTTGTTGTTTTTTTTTAAATATGACACTATCTTGTGTTGTATTTTTTTACACTCAAAACAAGGTGTTTTCATTAACACGAGAAACGTTTATATTAACTGATGAATGTGTTTAAGTAACACGGCCAGAGTTGAAAACACACAACTTTAACACTCCAGTTTTTGCTATGAGCGAAAATGACTTTTAATGTGCCCAAACTCATTTTGTGTGGGTGTCAGTGTTTCTCAGTAATGAGCGAAAAGGGAGGAAAATGGCGGTGACTCATCTCTCTCAAACTGGAGAAGAGCAGGTGCGAAGGTGAACCTTAATTACATGGCTGCAGAAGTAATCTAACACTAAATGGTCAACTTAATAAAATAACACTTACTCTGGAAACCATTTAACTCTGGAAATGTTATGTATGACAAATGAATTAATATACAGTACTTAACAATCTAACCTTGTTTTGGTGTTATATTGAATTTTCGTTTTCAGTTATTCCCTTGGTTTTCCTCAGTAAAATACCATGAGCCAAATCCACAAAGAATGAACTGTGGTTACTGATAGCACCTTTAGTTGCAATTCATTTGCACCTGCAGTTTGTTTTACCTTAAGGTCCCATTCACAAACAATATTTTACCAATGATGTACCAGCGTCCAGCACAAACACACCCACGAAGTTTGACAGTCATTGCACACATGTCAAAGTATAAATGCTGGCTTTGCACCAAGAACACCATGGCATAACAATGGCAGTTAGGAAGAGACTCGTTCATTCAATTCAAATCACACTTCATTCAAAACAAACCAGTTTAAAACTACTTAAACTGTCATTTTGCTCTGTCGTTTTTAAATTGTAATTATTTTATTCATTCACCTTTTTTACTGTTGTTTGAGTTAACATAATGTAACATATTGTGCAGTGTTTTTGAGTGCCAAGAAAGGTGCCTTCAACTAAAATGCATGATAATAATAATAATAATAATAATAATAATAATAATAATAATAATAATAATAATAACTACTATTGTTGTTATTATTAGTGGTCATTTTAATAATAATGACTAATAATAATAATAATATAATAATAATAATAACTATTATTGTTGTTATTATTAGTGGTCATTTTAAATATAAAATAACTATTATTATTCTTATTATTATTATTATCATTATCATTATCATTATCATTATCATTATCATTATCATTATCATTATCATTATTAATATTATTATTATAGAAAGATGAAATTATCAAAACGCGAGCATGGGTTCCTCACCAAAGAGGTGGAAAACAGACTGCCAGAAAACATTATTAATTGTCACCAAAATTCACATAGACATTCCTACTGATGCCCACATAGATTTGTGAAAATATCAAAATGTTCACCTCATTATTTTGGATTTTATGGATATACGCATTTTCGCCCCCGATATTGGATAATAAATTGGATCGGGTATCGGTGACTATGGTCCTGGTCCACAGACAATCTCATTTGCACTGACAGATCCTTTCTAAAAAGGTTTTGTTCCTGATTATTTTTAAAATTTTGTGTTACCAAGCTATGGGAGCTGTTGATTAATGTACCTACAACTGTTCCACTGTTTCTCACTTTTTTTAAATAAACACTTTACAAGATTTATATCTATCTTGTCCCCCCCCCCCGTTAGTTGGAGTGGGGTGGATCAGTATCCGTATTGGCAGATACTGAACCCTAGGTATCGCCGCTAGTGAAAAAAGTATATCGGAGCACCCCTAGTACTGATTGTTTCTTCAAGCCGCTATCTCCAGCTCTCACTGGAGCGGTTCACAGCCGAGTGTGACGCGGTTGGGATGAAAACCAGCAGTTCAGCACCTCTAAATCTGAGACCTTGGTCCTCTTCGAAAAATGTGGGGTTGCTTCTCCGGGTCAGGGAAGAGGTCCTGCCCCAAGGGAAGGAGTTCAAGCATCTTGGAGTTTCGTTAACGAGTGCGGGGAGGATGAAGCGAAAAATCAGTGCAGCGTCTGCGGAAGTGCAGACTCCGTATCCGTCTGTCATGGTCAAGAGGGAGAAGCTCTCAATTTACCGGCCGATCTTTGTTCCTACCCTCACCTATGGTCACAAACTGTGGATTGTGACCAAAAGAACGACATCCCGGATACAAGCAGCTGAAATGAGTTTCCTGCGCAGGGTTGTCGGGCTCTCCCATAGAGATAGAGTGAGAAGCTCTGCCATCCAAGACGGGCTAAGAGAAGAGATGCTGATCCTCCATGTTGAGAGGAGCACGGCCCCTGGCAGGGTACGACCCAGGGCACGCTGGAGAGATTATGTCTCACGGCTGGCCTGGGTTAAGTAAGGCCCAGCAGTTACATGGACACTTGTCACACACTGCATAACAGGGCTGTGTTGTGTTCTCAGATGGAGCAGAGTGCTCGCTTTCATCTTGACCTCACTCAGACTGGTAGCGTGATGTCCCGTGGGGTTGGGTAAGTGTTGAGCATTTTCTGTGACAATCACTGAGGTGAAAAATGGGAATGATTGACAGCTTAATGCTGCAGCTGTGGGGTACAGTCATGGAGCGGAAATTATCCCTGATTAGCCGTGGAGACAATTTATTCACTGCTACAGCGATTTGATTTGATTTAGCGCCAA